>NC_060175.1:82266484-82566484 GCF_021184085.1 Oncorhynchus gorbuscha | reverse complement strand
TATAATATTAAGATTGATCTTCACTGGAACTAAGGGGCCTAAACAGCTCCAGAACCTTATTCCTCCTCCTTTCAATCTTTCCAAAAGAATGTGGTGAACGATGGTGTCAAAAGCGACGCCAAGGTCTAGGAGCACAAAGACAGATGCAGAGCCTTGGTAATTTAAAGCCTTGGTAATTTAAAAGGTAATTTACCACCTTCTCGAGTGCAGTCTCAGTACTATGATGGGGTCTAAAATCAGACTGGATCATTTTGTAGACATTATTTGTCTTCAGGATGGCAGCGAGTTGCTTTTTCAGGAGAGGCTTTATTCCTGCCACTTTTAGTGAGTTTGGTAGACATCCGGAGGTTAGGGAGCTGTTTATTATGTTTAACATAGGAGGGCCAAGCACAGGAAGTAGCTCTTTCAGCAGTTTAGTTGGAATAGGGTCCAGTAGGCAGCTGGAAGGTTTAGAGACCATGCCTATTTTCGTGAATGTGTCAAGAGATACAGGATTAAAAAACGAGAGTGTCTACATTGATCCTAGGTCCTGGCAGTTCTGTGCAGACTCAGGACAACTGAG
Organism: Oncorhynchus gorbuscha; assembly: GCF_021184085.1. Lineage (NCBI taxonomy): Eukaryota > Metazoa > Chordata > Actinopteri > Salmoniformes > Salmonidae > Oncorhynchus > Oncorhynchus gorbuscha. The sequence goes on along the minus strand of NC_060175.1, from coordinate 82,565,922 downwards.
TTTTGGGGAAATACACAGATTCGAAGAGGAGTCAGTAATTTTCCTTCTAATCATTTAATCAAATAAGTTCATGAATTCATCATTGCTGAAGTGAATGCCATCCTCACCTGGGGAATGCTGCTTTTTAGTTAGCTTTGTAACAGTATAAAAAATGTTTTGGGGATTTTTTTATTCTATTTATTTATTTATTTATTTATTTTTTTATTCAATCAGTTTGGAAAAGTAGGCTGATAGAGCAGGTGCACAGCACTATAATAGTGCACATCACTGTCTTTCCAGGCTAGTTTGGTGGAGAGCCATTTCTGTTCCAATTTTCTGGAAGCTTGCTTCAAGGCTCGGGTATTTTCTGTTAACAGATTAACAGATTTTTGTACTCCAATGTCCTTGGGTAGGTGGAAGGAATCTGGAAGGGCATCTAGGAATCTTTCGGTTATTCAAGAATTTATAGTGCAGCTTTTGATAATCCTTTGTTGCGGTCTGAGTAGATTATTTGTTGTGATTTCAAACGTAATAAGATGGTGGTTCAATAGTCCAGGATTATGAGGAAAAATATTTGGATCCACAATATATATTCCACGGGAGAACCTAGATCCAGGGTCCTCGGAGGAGGTGAGGGCCCTCGGAGTGTGGTGTCAGGAAAATAACCTCACACTCAACGTCAACAAAACTAAGAAGATGATTGTGGACTTCAGGAAACAGCAGAGGGAACACCCCCCTATCCACATCGATGGAACAGTAGTGGAGAGGGTAGCTAGTTTTAAGTTCCTCTGCATACACATCACAGACAAACTGAATTGGTCCGCTCACACTGACAGCGTCGTGAAGAAGGCGCAGCAGCGCCTATTCAACCTCAGGAGGCTGAAGAAATTCGGCTTGTCACCAAAAGCACTCACAAACTTCTACAGATGCACAATCGAGAGCATCCTGGCGGGCTGTATCACCGCCTGGTACGGCAACTGCTCCGCCCTCAACCGTAAGGCTCTCCAGAGGGTAGTGAGGACTGCACAACGCATCACCGGGGGCAAACTACCTGCCCTCCAGGACACCTACACCATCCGTTGTTACAGGAAGGCCATAAAGATCATCAAGGACATCAACCACCCGAACCACTGCCTGTTCACCCCGCTATCATCCAGAAGGCGAGGTCAGTACAGGTGCATCAAAGCTGGGACCGAGAGACTGAAAAACAGCTTCTATCTCAAGGCCATCAGACTGTTAAACAGCCACCACTAACATGGAGTGGCTGCTGCCAACACACTGTCATTGACACTGACCCAACTCCAGCCATTTTAATAATGGGAATTGATGGGAAATGATGTAAATATATCACTAGCCACTTTAAACAATGCTACCTTATATAATGTTACTTACCCTACATTTTTCATCTCATATGCATATGTATATACTGTACTCTACATCATCGACTGCATCCTTATGTAATACATGTATCACTAGCCACTTTAACTATGCCACTTTGTTTACTTTGTCTACACACTCATCTCATATGTATATACTGTACTCGATACCATCTACTGTATGCTGCTCTGTACCATCACTCATTCATATATCCTTATGTACATATTCCTTATCCCCTTACACTGTGTATAAGACAGTAGTTTTGGAATTGTTAGTTAGATTACTTGTTGGTTATCACTGCATTGTCGGAACTAGAAGCACAAGCATTTCGCTACACTCGCATTTAACATCTGCTAACCATGTGTATGTGACAAATAAAATTTGATTTGATTTGACCGTGGCAATGTGTAGGTCCGGAGACATGTTGGAATAAACCCAATGAGTTGATGATGGCTCCGAAAAACATTTGGAGTGGGTCTTGTGGACTTTTCCAGTTGAATATTGAAGTCACCAAAAAATAGAATATTATCTGCCATGACTACGAAGTCTAATAGGAATTCCGGGAATTTAGTGAGGAACGCTGTATATGGCTCAGGATACCTGTAAACAGTAGATGCATAGATTTCATGACTAGAAGCTCCAAAGACAAAAATGCAATAATTTTTTTGTGTAAATTGAAATTTGCTGTAGTAAATGTTAACAATAGCTCCACCTTGGCGGAATGTGCCGGGATATGACCACTAGTGTAACCATGAGGAAAGGCATAATTTGACACAGTAAATTGATAAGGCTTGAGCCATGTTTCAGTCAGGCCAATCACATCAAGGTTATGATCAGTTATTAGTTAATTGACTATGACCAGCTTGGAAGTGAGGGATCTAACATGAAGTAGTCCTATTTTGAGATGTGAGATATTATCACAATCTTTTTTCAATGATGACAGGGATGTAGGAGGTCTTCATTACTGTGAGATTACTAAGGCAAACAGTGCCATGTTTAGTTTTTATCGACCTAGATCGAGGCACAGACATGGTCTCAATGGGGAAAGCTGAGCTGACTACACTGACTGCGGTAGTGACAGACTCCTCTAAGCTGGCAGGCTGGCTAACTGCCTGCTGCCTGGCCTGCACCCTATCTCATTGTGGAGCGAGTGGAGTTAGAGCCCTGTATTTGTTGATAGATAAGATGAGAGCACCACTCCAGCTTGGATGGAGTCCGTGGCTTCTCAGAAAAACAGGCTTGGTCCTGGTTGTGGGGGAGTCCCAGAAAAAGGGCCAGTTATCTACTAATTCAGAAAACAGTTTTTGAGTTGTGTGAGTCTGCTGTAGAGCTCATTACTCCCCCTAACTGATAACAGCTCAGGAGTGCAGGGGAGCGTGCCACACAGCCAAGCTTCAACCAGCCAATGCATGATGTGCCATAGGCTTGCCACACCACACATACCACTGCAGCTGCATGTGTAAGAAACTGCCATAGCTGTGTGTGAATAACATGCAAATGACTGGATTAAAGACAAATTGGAATGGGGTGCATATCCACCCCATGTGTATATTCCTCTAATCATACCGATCATCATGTCTTTGTGTGGGGTGCTGATGTGCGTCAATGAATTTGTTGATATGTGTGGTTTGTGCTCTGAGCTCCATGTTTTTGGTGGATTAATTATCTCAGATTCACGCAACAATTAATCTGTTGAGAAGGAAGTAAGCTTGTTAGGGGTATACTGAAATCTCAGTACTCCATCTGCAGTGGAAATACAGCTCAATGTACAATGTTTTCCAACAATGCTTTTTGTGTCTTCTCTTCGAAGCAAATGTTCAGGTATATCCCTCTAATCTGGCATGCAGGTGTAGAAAAGCATCATAGGTGAATGGAAAATCTCTCATGCTAAAGATCCCTACCTTCTCCATCCATGTGTGCCTTAATGCTCTTTGACAGGTGGCGAAATACAGAGGGGATGTAGTATTCATGCCTGCTGTTTTTAGGGCCATAAACCCAGGCTATATTTGGAACAACATTACTGTGGCATTCCCAATACTTTGGAATCCTCCTTACGAATACAGTTAGTCATATATCCCCTTCTCTCCATCCCCCATTCCTTCACTCCTGTATTCTTAGCGGCTGGGAGGTGTCCCTAGAACAGTGACAGAGCCATTGTGTGATTCCTAAGCCTTTGGAATCCTCCTCATGAATACAGTTTGTGATTGCCCCCCCCCCAAAAAAAATCCTCATCAATCTGCACACAATACCCCATAATGACAAAGCTAAACAGGTTTTTAAACATTTTGGCAAATGCAGAAACAACAACAACGGAAATATCACATTTACATAAGTATATAGACCCTTTACTCAGTATTTTGTTGAAGCATTGACAGCTAAAACAGCCTTGAGTCTTCTTTGGTATGACGCTACAGGCTTGGCACACCTGTATTTGGGGAGTTTCTCCCATTTTTCTATGCAGATCCTCTCAAGCTCTGTCAGGTTGAAAGGGGAGCGTAGCAGCACAGCTATTTTCATTCCATTCACTTGGGTTCAAATCCGGGCTCTTGCTGGGCCACTCAAGGACTCTCAAGAGACTTGTCCCAAAGCCACTCCTGTGTTGTCTTGGCTGTGTGCTTAGGGTCGTTGTCCTGTTGGAAGGTGAACCTTTGCACCTGTCCTGAGCGCTCTGAAGCAGGTTTTCCTCAATGTTTCCCTAGATCCTGACTACTTTTCCAGTCCCTGCCGCTGCAAAACATCCCCACAGCGTGATGCTGTCATCACCATGCTTCACCGTAGGGATTGTGCCTGGTTTTCTCCAGACGTGATGCTTGGCATTCAGGCCGAAGAGTTCAATCTTGGTTTCATCAGATGAGAGAATCTTATTTTTCATGATCTGAGAGTTCTTTAGGTACCTTTTGGCAAACTCCAAGCAGGTTGTGTAAAATGTGCTGTTTACTGGGGAGTGGCTTCCGTCTAGCCATTTACCATAAAGGCCTGATTGGTGGAGTGCTGCAGAGATGGTTGGTTGTCTGGAAGGTTCTTCCATCTCCACAAAGGAACTCTGGAGCTCTGTTAGAGTGAACATCGGGTTCTTGGTCACCTCCCTGACCAAGGCCCTTCTCCTCCATTTACTCAGTTTGGCCAGGTGGCCAGCTCTAGGAAGAGTCTTAGTGGTTCCAAACTTCATTCATTTAAGAATGATGGTGGTCACCATGTGCTTGGTGACCCTCAATGCTGCTGACATTTTTTGATACCCTTCCACAGATCTGTGCCACGACACAATCCTGTCTCAGAGCTCTACGGACAATTCCTTCGACCTCATGGCTTGGTTTTTGCTCTGACATGCACTGTCAACTGTGGGACCTCATACAGACAGATGTGTGCCTTTCCAAATCGTGTTCAATCAATCGAATTTCCCACAGGTGGACTTCAATCAAGTTGTAGAAACATCACAAGGATGATCAATGGAAACAGGATGCACCAGAGCTCAATTTCAAGTCTCATAGCAAAGGGTCTGAATACTTACGTAAGTAATGTTTTTCAGTTTTTATTTGTAATGTATTTGCAAAAATTTCTAAAATAATGTTTTCACTTTGTTATTATGGGGTATTGTGAGTAGATTCATGAGGAAAATGTTTTATTTAATCCATTTTAGAATAAGGCTGTAACATAACAAATTGTTAAAAAGTCAAGGGTTCTGATACTTTCTGAATGTACTGTGTATATGTCTAGCTTAAAGTGATGGATTTTGAGTGTTTAAAAAAAACATCTTATATTGAAGCATGGGTGCACCAGTAGACTCTTATAAGCTATAATAATCAATATGAGAATAAAGAAATCACGCTGATTAACTCTTTGGTCATATCCCAGTTTACCTATTTGCTTATGGCCCTGCTCTTCATCAGGCATCTGTATCCCAGGTGTGGGTGGAAGGTCCTATATATAGGGGCAGTACTCAGTGACATCACTTCCTGAGACATGAGGTAAAGCATGTATAAAATAGTTTCATAATATTAACATTCAATGTATCAAAATATATGATTATACACAGGGAATGTGATCAATATTTATAGTAATATACATACAATATTCAATTAGGATTAAAAAAACACAATATACACATATTGAAACTATAAAAACGGTTTCAAGTCAAACTCCTCATTAAGGCCAAGAGGAGACAGTGTGTTGAGCCTGTGCATTCAGAAAGATTCCCTTTGAAGAAGTTTCCTCTCAATGTCCCCTCCCCTGCATGACATCTTGACCATTTCTATTCCAATGTATCTCAGAGAGCTAATTGGATGTCCAGCTTGTACAAAATGAGCAGCAACCAGATTTTTTGACTCACCTGTCTATATATTGCTGCGGTGCTCACTGATCTGTGTCTTAAGGCTTCTGCGGGTTTCCCCTATGTAAGACAGACCACAAGGACATTTCAACATGTAAATAACATTGGTGGACATGCGGGTAATCAGGCCCTTGATGTTAAATATTTGTCCTGTGTGGGGGAGGGTAAATGAGTTGAATTTGTACGTAAAGCTGCATTGAGCACATTGGCCACATTTATAATTACCTTCCGGAACCTCAGATTTAACCACAATATCTCTCACGTTTGAGGGGCTTTTAAAAACCACATGTGGGGGATATTTAAAAATGGGTTTCAATTGTGGGTCAGTATCAATAATGTACCAGTCCTTCCTGATAATGTCCTTAAATGCCTTCCCCAATGGTGAGTAATGGTGAGCATGATGGGACATGTTCTGCTTTTTCTTTGACTTTTGGTTGAAGGCTTTCCAACTGTGTTAGACCTTCAAAATGATCATTGGCAGTTTTACCCAATTGTCTTTGTACCCCCTTTTCTTACATCTTTGTGTTGAGGTCCGTGGTCCATTTCTCTTAAGAAGCATCAGAGCTGCATATTCTTCTGATACGACTGAATTGACTTATAGGGAAAATTTTAATAAGTAGATGTGGATGAAAGCTGTCACCTCTAGGAGGGTATTCCTGTCAATAGGTTTCCTATAGAGATCTGTAGAGAGGGAGGGTTTGTCCTTAATAACCATCACACCAAGAAAACTGATTTGTGATAGGTCATAGTTAATGGTGAAGTGAAGGTGTTCATTCACAGAGTTTAGGTAAGGATGGAATTCCAAAAGTTATTCCTGGGTGCCTGTGTAGATCACAAAAATGTCATCCAATAACTCCAAATTAGGAGAATATTGGAGAGAAAAGGGTTCAGCACCACCTGTTTTTTAAACATTCCTAGATATGGGTTTGCATAATTAGGAGCCATAGTGCTCCCCATCGCTGTCCCTTTGGTCTGGAGGAAGAAGTCTCCTCTGAAGAGAAAATAGTTGGAGGTTAGTACCAGTTCAGCCAAGTCCATAATAAAATTGGTGCTGGATAGAGCATTAGGGGGACGTTCATTGAGGTAGAACATGAGGGCCTCTAAGCCGCCCTGATGGGGGATGTTAGTATATAGACTGGTAACATCAAAAGTACACAGAATAGAATATTCAGGTATATGGTCCACAGATTAAAAAAAAAATCTCTAGTATACGTGGGGAGGGAGATAACACAGGGTTTCACAAAATGGTCTCTGTCAGAGTTCCATTACTACACACAATGGGCCTGCCTGGTATAGGTGGTGTCATGTATAGGTGGAGTCATTTTGGGTAAACAGTATATGAGGTGTGGTTGGGCAGTCAACTTTCATAATCTCATATTCGGTCTTTGTAATTTCCCCTTCATTCAAAAATGTAACTCCTTTGGGAGTCTTTTATCAAATTCATCATCACTAAATTGTCTCAGAATTTCCTTTTCATAGTCTGCTGCATTTAGTATCACTATTGCACCTCCTTTGTAGGCAGGTTTTATAATGATACTGGAGTCATTTTTCAGTTCCTTAAGATATTCTTTCTCTGCTTTGGACATATTGTGGACATATTTTCTTAGCCAGGAGATTATATACATATTTTTCAACTAGGCGGCAATATATTTCAAGAGAGAGATTTCTTTTAGGTGGTAAATCTTTTATTTTCCTGTTAAAATATGTATTTTCCCTTGTCATGTCCTCAGGGCGAAAGTCGGGTTCATTGTCATTCAGGTTATCAATGGGAAAATATTAGCACTGTTTCCTGTCTGGTTATTAATATTGTTCAATAGATTAACATTGGCAGGTGCATAGGGAGAAAAACCATGACCAAAAAACGAAGTCAGTCTCAAACTGAGGAAAAACTTTTGAAAGTCTATAACTGTATCAAAGTCCTTGGCCTATGATGTTGGGACAAACGATAGTCCCTTAGGTCAGATGAACACGTATCAGATATAGACCTGTTGGACAGGTTTATTACCGTGTCTTGCTCCGTGTGTGGGGTGGGGATTTCGGGTGCTGCTGTCTTCGTACGTAGTCCTCTCCTGCATTTCTTGCGGGGACACGAATGTGGGTGGTGGTCGTGATGACGGCTTATTCGAGGACGTCGTCCATCGGGATTTCCCACAAAAGAAGACGCTCCGGCTCTGGATCGGTCACTGGAGTCAGATGTGAGGAAGTTGGTTGATCGCCACATTCGTGGTTCTCTAGGATTATGGCTGGACTGACGTTTACCCTTCCTGTTTGCTCGTGGGGGAGTGCCAATTAGCTGTTTTCCTTTCTGATTTCCATGAGTTGGACTTCAACTCCAGCCTCTGCAGAAAGTACCTGGATGTGCATATATGTTCGTCAGCTTTTGTACATAAAATCAAATATACCAATTATTTAAAAAAAAACATGTTTGGATCGTTTTTTTTTTACGATATAATATTTGTGAAGGATATCATAAATAGGACTGGTGAGGTTGTCACACATGCAGCTAACACAAATATATTGAAATGTCTGCTATATCCAAAATGACAACCAGCTAATTGCAGCATTACCGTGAAAATGGAAGAGGCAAGTGGAAGGGGGAGAAAGTAATGAACATGTCTGTCAGCCCTGCCAAAATTGGTTAAAGAAAATTGTGATAAATCAAAAAGTATTCCAGTTTAATTTAAGGACCAAAAAATGTACAGCTGTGCCATACAGATTGCAAAATAGCTGGGAAGAGATTTTCGATTACTGATTCCATGGCACATGATTTATGAACTGATACACAAATGACGCCGGATTCAAAACTTAGAGTTTTTCAATTTCTATTTATTATACAAAATTCTAGCATTCAATATAATGCTATATATATATATGGATACAAACATATATGGATATGGATACAAACATATATGGATATATTTGGATATATGGATACAAACATCCCAGCTCTGCAGATTTCACTGCGAAGAGAGAATCATTAGATCATTTGTTTTGGTACTGTCCATATGTAGCTTGTTTTTGGTCACATGTTCAGGAAGAAGTGCAACATTTACCAGGAGTTAACTCTGCAAATAGCACTGCTGGGTGATCTGAAAATTTAATTTGTCAACCAATAATATAATAATACTCTTAGCAAAAATGTTTATATTTAATTTACAATCTGTCGAAACTATGAGAAAAGAAAGTTTCAGAACTTTTGTGAAACATCACAGCACAGTTAAAAAATATATGGGTAAATAGAAATCAAAACTGGATGGTGTTCAGACATAGATGGGAGGGTTTGAGGGGAATTGGTCACATACATGTGTTTAGCAGATGTTATTGCAGGTGTAGCGAAATGTTTGTGTTTCTAGCTCCAACAGTGCAGTAATATCTAACAAGTAATATCTAACAATTTGACAACAATACACATAATACCTACAAATCTAAAGTAAAGGAATGGAATTATGAATATATAAATATTTGGGAGAGCAATGTCAGATTGGCTTAGATTCAAAACATTGAATACAGTATATACATATGAGATGACTAATGCAAAATATGTAAACATTATTAAAGTGGATAGTTTTCCATTATTAAAGTGGCCAGTGATTTCAAGTCTATGTATATAAGGCAGCAGCCTCTAATATGCTAGTGATGGCTATTTAACAGTCTGATGGCCTTGAGATACAAGCTGTTTTTCAATCTCTCTGTCCCAGCTTTGATGCACCTGTACTGACCTCGCCTTCTAGATGATAGCTGTGTGAACAGGCAGTTGCTCGGGTGGTTGTTGTCCTTGAAGATATTTTTGGCCTTCCTGTGACATTGGGTGGTGTAGGTGTCCAGAAAGTTTCCCCCCTGTGATGCGTTGGGCAGATCGCACCACACTCTGGAGACCCCTGCGGTTGCAGGCGGTGCAGTTGCTGTACCAGGCTGTGATGCAGCCCAAGAGGATGCTCTCAATTGTTCATCTTTAAAAGCTTGTGAGGGTTTTAGGTGCCAAGCCAAATTTATTCAGCCCCCTGAGGTTGAAGAGGCGCTGTTGCACCTTCTTCACCGCAATGTCTGTGTGGGTGGACCATTTGTTTTGTTGAGGTTGAGTGAGAGGTTATTTTCCTGGCACCACACACCCAGGGCCCTCACCTCCTCCCTGTAGGCTGTCTCGTCATTGTTGGTAATCAGGCCTATTACTGTTGTGTTGTCTGCCATCTTGATGATTGAGCATGCGTAGCCACGCAGTCATGGGTAAACCCAGAGTCCAGGACGGGCTGAGCACGCACGCTTGTGAGGCCCCAGTGTTGAGGATCAGCGAAGTGGAGGTGTTGTTTCATACCCTCACCACCTGGGGGCGGCTCATCAGCAATTTGCACAGGGTGGGGTTCAGACCCAGGGCCTCGAGCTTAATGATGAGCTTGCTGAGCTGTAGTAAATGAACAGAATTCTTACATAGGTATTTCTCTTGTCCAAATGGGATAGGGCAGTGTGCAGTGCGATGGCGTTTTTCATCGTCTGTGGGTCTATTGGGGCAGTAAGCAAATCTAAGTGGGTCTAGGGTGTCAGGTAAGGTAGAGGTGATATGATCCTTGGCAAGTCTCTCAAAGCACTTCATCTGCTCGTGTCTGAGCCATTTAATTGTGACTCCACTTTGTCTCTGTACTGACGTTTGTTTGCCTTACGGACGGAATAACTACACTGCCATGGCACTTTCAGTTTTGCGCAAATGCTGCTATCTTTCCACGGTTTCTGGTTCGGGTAGGTTTTAATAGTCAGAGTGGGTACAATGTCTCCTGTACACTTGCTGATAAACTCAGTCCCCATATCAGTGTATTTGTCAATGTTATTCTCGGAGGCTACCCAGAACATATCCCAGTCCGTGTGCTCAAACCAATCTTGAAGCGTGGATTCCGATTGGTCAGACCAGCGTTGAATAGTCCTTAGCACGGGTACTTCCCGTATTTTTTTTTATCATAGATACATTATGAGAGACGGAATCTAATACAAAAATCCAGAAAATCACATTGTATTATTTTTAAGTAATTCATTTGCATTTTATTGCATGACATAAGTATTTGATACATCAGAAAAGCAGAATTTAATATTTGGTACAGAAACCTTTGTTTGCAATTACAGAGATCATACGTTTCCTGCAGTTCTTGACCAGGTTTGCACACACTGCAGCAGGGATTTTGGCCCACTCATCCATACAGACCTTCTCCAGATCTTTCAGGTTTCGGGACTGTCGCTGGGCAATATGGACTTTCAGCTCCCTCCAAAGATTTTCTATTGGCTTCAGGTCTGGAGACTGGCTAGGCCACTCCAGGACCATGAGATGCTTCTTACGGAGCCACTCCTAAGATGCCCTGGCTGTGTGTTTCAGGTTGTTGTCATGCTGGAAGACCCAGCCACGACCCATCTTCAATGCTCTTACTGAAGGAAGGAGGTTGTTGGCCAAGATCTCGCGATACATGGCCCCATCTATCCTCCCCTCAATACGGTGCAGTAGTGCTGTCCCCTTTGCAGAAAAGCATCCCCAAAGAATGATGTTTCCACCTCCATGCTTCACGGTTGGGATGGTGTTCTTGTGGTTGTACTCATCCTTCTTCTTCCTCCAAACATGGCGAGTTGAGTTTAGACCAAAAAGCTCTATTTTTGTCTCATCAGACCACATGACCTTCTCCCATTCCTCCTCTGGATCATCCAGATGGTCATTGGCAAACTTCAGACGGGCCTGGACATGCGCTGGCTTGAGCAGTGGAACCTTGTGTGCACTGCAGGATTTTAATCCATGACGGTGTAGTGTGTTACTAATGGTTTTCTTTGAGACTGTGGTCCCAGCTCTCTTCAGGTCATTGACCAGGTCCTGCCATGAAGTTCTGGGTTGATCTGTCACCTTCCTCATGATCATTGATGCCCCACAAGGTGAGATCTTGCATGGAGCCCCAGACCAAGGGTGATTGACCATCATCTTGACCTTCTTCCATTTTCTAATAATTGTGCCAACAAGTTGTTGCCTTCTCACCAAGCTGCTTGACTATTGTCCTGTAGCCCATCACAGCCTTGTGCAGGTCTACAATTTTATCCCTGATGGCCTTACACAGCTCTCTGGTCTTGGCCATTGTAGAGAGGTTGGAGTCTGTTTGATTGAGTGTGTGGACAGGTGTCTTTTATACAGGTAACGAGTTCAAACAGGTGCAGTTAATACAGGTAATGAGTGGATGACAGGAGGGCTTCTTAAATAAAAACTAACAGGTCTGTGAGAGCTGGAATTCTTACTGGTTGGTAGGTGATCAAATACTTATGTCATGCAATAAAATGCAAATTAATTACTTAAAAATCATACAATGTGATTTTCTGGATTTTTGTTCACAGTTGAAGTCTACCTATGATAAAAAAATTACAGACCTCTACATGCTTTGTAAGTTGGAAAACCTGCACAACCGGCAGTGTATCAAATACTTGTTCTCCCCAATGTTGGTTCAGAACTTTTGTGAAAGATCACAGCACAGTTGAAAAATATAAGGCAAAAATAAATTAAAACTGGATATCCTTCAGAGATATATGGGAGGGGTTAAGGGTAGCTGAAGGATGAGACTAAAAAATAACAAAATAAAAATATACTGTGTTTGTAAAATGTATGTAGTGTGTATAAACTAGAAGTAGAAGCCTAAGTGTTGTTGTCCATTAGTTTACTTCAATTAGGGGAGGGGTGTTAGAGGAAAAGAATAAAGAAAAATAATAATACATCTGCTCCTCAGTCCTCACTTGAACGGTTTAACGCCCATGGTGGTTGCGTTTCGTGACATTTGCATAAAGTAAGGTTCTCGCTGCTCAACTTCCAACAATTCCTGCGTGCACTGGTTGAAAATGAATGGGATGGAACTTTTCCTGCTGACAGCGCATCTGGTGAAAATGGGCTGTATAACGCCTCGATCACACCTTTGCATTTTGGGACACCGTAAGTACAGGCTACGTTTGCCTTGCAGCCTTTGCAGTGTTGTCTGTGCAGTTGCATTGCGTTCTGTGTGGTGCATTCATTGATATGTATCGAACGAATGCATCAAGTAGTAGCTATGCTTGACAGAAATGGTAGCAGGTGAATGTTGAACTTTTCTTGCACACATACTGTATCAAGATGATGCTGAGTACAATTTTGCGTAATGATCCTGTATCATTAGCTGTCTACCAGGTGATGCACACTCACTCACACAAGCTATCACACACAGCTAATGTTATGTGTTAACACTACTGCCTGTGTCTAAGTAACAACTCAAGGTTGATCAATGGAAGCAGGATGCACGTGATCTCAATTTCGAGTGACATAGCAAAGGGTCTGAATACTTATGTTAATAAGGTATCTGTTTTTATCTTTTAATACATTTGCAAAAATGTATTAAAAACCTGTTTTTGCTATGTTTTTGCTTTATGGGGTATTGTGTGTAGATTGATGAGGGGGGGAATCAATTTTAGAATTTCCTGATGTCATGCCCTTATGACTGCTACATGGTCCCTATGTCGTAGATAAAATAATGAAAATGGCTGTCTGGTAGCCTCAATAAATAGATAACAATGTGTAGTTGAACATGTCATAGCATATATAGATTTATTTTTACTTGACTTGTGACTTGATTCAACTTGCTATTAAAATGTTCTACTTGGGACTCAGACCTTGTGACTTGCTTGTGACTCGAATATTAGTGACTTGGTCTCACCTAGCAAAGCGGTATGGTGTCATGTCAGCCATTTTGCAAGTCTCGCTGTTCTGATTTATGAGAGCATTAGGTGATCCTCATATTAATATTGTGTTGCATTGGAAATTATGTATTGCATTATCATTAAGCAAATGTATTGCTTGATCTAGTGGTGTTTGAGTAGGTTTGTAGTGCAACCCCTACAGTATAATATGAGGGTAGAGCCTTGCAGCTGGGTGAGTATGCTGCAGTGGTTCACTGCATCTCATTCACATGGCACATTTAGGGCACATTATATTCAAGTGCTTATGGTAAACCGCAGTGTTAGCCTCTTGAATAGACAAGCCATGCTCAAAGAGCTTGTTGTAAACTGTGGTGCGACATGAAACATTTGCCCAAGCCAAGTGGGACATGCATGGAACTTCTGCTACTAGCTCGTCTTGCTAGTTGCTTCACTGGTTTCACACTGGGCACAAAATGGTTGAATCAATGTTGTTTCAACTTAATTAGTCAACATATTTCATTGTGGAAAATACATTGGATTTGAAAAAAAGTCATCAACGTACAGTAAACAGTTGTTTTGAGTGTGCAATTTCTGTTTCAAATATTTTTATTAAACACACACAAGAATGGTATAGGTATACAAGACAAGTATACAATTCTTATCTAAACATAAAAGAGCACACAGGAACAACAAGACCCAGAGTTCTGGGTGCAGAACAAATAATACAAAACACGACATACAAAACAAGGACACGTAGAAAGAAAGAGGGAAGATGTCCCCCCTCCCAACTGCTCGGGTGGCAGGGCCAGCACATGCTGCCCAAAGGTAGATTAAAATATTACAATTGAGAGAGCGTTAATAAGTACAAATTCACAGCGCCGACTCGTCCAAGTAGGAGAGGAAAGGCTGCCAGATTTGATCAAATGTTGATAATTTATTTTCAGAATATATCTAATTCTTTCTAAGTGTACAGTGTTTGCCAGTTCACTGAGCCATAATTTGGCAGAGGGCGCTTCCCTCCTTTTCCAAAACAACAAGATTAGTTTTTTTGCCGAGATGAGACCGTACGAGATTAGTTGTTTTTGGGGGTTGGTTAATCCGTTTAGGGACTCAGATACTCCCAGGATTATCAGAAGCGGGTCTGGATCTATTGAAGTCTCAAACTTCAGAGAGGATCCCAAAAATTCCACACCAATAACCATGCAAGCTAGAGCATAGGGAAAAGCAGTGGAGTAGTGTATCCTGCGTAGCCTGACATTTATCACATGTAGGGGATGTGTCAGGAAATATTCTATGCAGTTTAGTTTTGGAATAGTGTAATCTGTGTAATACCTTGAATTGTATGAGACGATGTCTGGAATTAATGGAGCATGTGTGGATATACTCCAAGCTCTCTTCCCAGTCTGCCACCGAGATGTCAGTCCCTAGTTCTTCCTCCCATTTTGCCTTGATGGCATCTGTAGAAGGTGTGCAAACAGATTGAAAAGCATCATATAGACGTGATGGGGGTGGGGCATATTTTTATGCATCAAACATGGAAGGTTTAGCATTCCCAAATGTTGGGAGGTGTTTTCTAACGTAGTCTCTAATTTGTAGGTATCTGAAGAAATTACTTCTGGGAAGATTATAAGTTTCCCTCAGCAACTCAAAGGAAGCAAAGGTCCCTTCTATGTATAAATCCCCTATGGTACTTATCCCCAACTCTCCCCATCGCTCAAAGGTGTTGTCAAGGTTAGAAGGGGCAAAGGAGGGATTCCTGGCGACAGGGAGCATGAATGACATTGGTCTAAGCTCAAAGTGGACTTTAATTTGCTTCCAGATTCGGACTGTGCTATGTATAATAGGATTGTTACAATAAAGTGACATCTTCAGATTGACAGGCGACAAAATCACAGCGCCAATAGAGAAGGGGTGACACTCCTCACGCTCCATACTAAGCCAGCTGGATGCCGGAAGTACGTCATCCAACAGAAACGTAACAACGCGGAGGTTAGCGGCCCAGTAATAAAATATAAAATTTGGGAGAGACAATCCTCCTTCCATCTTGGATTTACAGAGGTGTTTTTTACCTATCCTGTGTGTTTTATAATCCCAGATGAAAGGATTGATAATTGAGTCCAGTTGTTTTTGAAAGGATTTAGGTATGAATACTGGGATGTTCTGATATAGGTAGAGCAGTTGTGGGAGGAAGACCATTTTAATGGCATTAATACTGAGTGTGCAATTTCAACTACGAGATTGTCATCATGGTAACCAAATGTCAACATAGACAAACCTTAAAATATGTTGAATTTGTACCTTTAAAACGACATCAGATCTTCAACTTTCTATCCACTATCAGACAAAAAAACCAAGGTATTTGCTGGGCAGCACCTCCTACTGGGGAATTGATCTATCTACAGCTACCCTTTGGTCTTCCATCCAGGGTTTAACCAAGGCCAGCGCTGCTGTCACTGACTATTACCAATATGCTACCATGAGAATGATTGAGAGGTCTCCACTTAAAAACTAGATAGATTCACTGTTACTATCGAAGTCCTACCAAAGGGTAGGTTTAACAGAGCAAATTAAATGTGACCATACTTTATCACTTATTCACCATCAATGATGCTGTTTAGTCCTATACCATTTTTCTAAATCATCAACAGCTATTATTTCAATTCAACCCAGAATTCAAACAATACAATAGGCCTAAGGTTTCAAGCTGGTTGATTACAAATGTAATGATATTTAGTGATATTGTTTGGTTGTCAACAAAACAATATATCAACATTTGAAGGTGCTGTATCTTCTTATTGGATGGTTCCACTGAATTAGTCTGGCTCCAGTTGTCTACAAATTAATAATTAATATGTTGGATTCACGTCTCCATCAACAACCAAAAATCTAAGGGGAAGAATAGTACTAAATCAAATCAAAATGTATTTAAAGTGCATTTAAAGTTTGATTTGATTCAATCCTGTTATTTAAATTAGATATTTTGTTGAGATGGAGTTAGGAATCTAACATATCAATTAATAATTTGTAGACAAACTGGAATTAAAGTCATTGAGAGATGTGAAAAATTCTTCCTTGGTTGTTAATTTAAAAAATACATGTCAACCTTGATTTGAGCCAATATGTTAAGTAGTTGAACATTTTATTACTCCAACCTCGTGGAAGTGACAAACTGATACGCTTGATTTTTTTGTTGTTGTCCAAAACAACTTTACACTGAGTGTACAAAACATTATGAACACCTTCCTAATATTGATGTGCACCCCCGTTCGCCCTCAGAACAGCCTCAATTCGTCAGGGCATGGACTCTACAAGGTGTCGAAAGCGTTCCACAGGGATGCTGGCCCATGTTGACTCCTATGCTTCCCACTGTTGTGTCAGATTGGCTGGATGTCCTTTGGGTGGTAGAACATTCTTGATACACACAGAAAACTGTTTAGTGTGAAAAACCCAGCAGCGGTGCAGTTCTTGATTCATTCAAACCGGTATGCCTGGCACCTACTACCATACCCTGTTCAAAGGCACTTAAATATTTTGTCTTGCCAATTCACCGTCTGAATGGCGCACACACAATCCATGTCTCAATTGTTTCAAGGATTAAAAATCCTTCTTTATCCTTTTCCTCTCCTTCATCTACACTGATTGAAGTGGATTTAATAAGTGCCATCAATAAGGGATCATAGCTTTCATCTGGATTCACTTGATCAGTTTGTCAAGGATAGAGCAGATGTTCCTAATATTTTGTCCACTCAGTGAATATCGAAGGAGTGCCTTTAATTTGATGACCTGCACATTGCGCAGTTCGGCGCGAAATGACCGTTAGACCCGATGATGTGTTTCTGTGCATGAGCTTAGTTAGCCAACATTGCCATGACATCGCCTACAAGTGAGATCGGTGCTTTCAATTGGAGAAGTAGGCAAAAACTATCTTTATACTGTACTATCATTGCTTATACCACCAACACTAGCACCAAAGACAGCGCCAACTAGAAAGACAGAAGAATTTTGTTAGCCGTTATCAACTCAATATGCCGTTTATAGTCAGACATTCCTGGTCTAATTGTCGGTGTGACATAGTGTTGTAATCATGTTTGACGTGGCAAATAGTTGTTGTTTAGGCTCATACTGGGTCCCCCCACACTGAGAATCACCAGACTAATCACACATCGTATCATCCTCTATCTATAGCCCGAGGAAGCAGGGCAGACTTTGTTTGTTAATGAAAATTGCATTTTTCATGAACTGTTAATTAGTGAATACATTATTTTTCCCAATATTCATTTATCCTTGTGTGAGTGAGCTTACAGAGGATGGAGGGAGTCTATGAATAGGGCAGCAGACCCAGGAAAGGAATTAGCTTTGAGGTGAGTATCTGATGTCTATTATAGAGGTGGGATGAATGCAGATAGCATAATACGGAGTAACAATGCATGTAATGAACATGGTGCACACTCCATGGGGCTTTCCATCTCTCTCTCTCTCTCTCTCTCACCTCCCCTCCTCCCTTCTTTTTCACTACCTCTGTTTTGACTCATTGCGCAAGGAACATATTCACAATAAATTGATGTGATACTTGCCAAGATTATAATACGTCATTGTAGTGTACTCTGTGTCATTTATTTTCCTTGCCGGTCATATTCCTGAAAAAGATCCTGAGCTGTTTCCCAGATTGACCCTCTGGCATGTTACAGATTAATTAATAATAGATTAACTGTTAGGTAACACAAATCTGGCTACATCTGCTGCAATCTGACTTTATTCAGTGTCCCCGGGGAAGGATGAGATATACAATTTACAATCTGCAGGGGAAGGATGAGATATACAATTTACAATCTGCAGGGATGGACTTTTATTTTTTATTTTATTTTTATTTCACCTTTATTTAACCAGGTAGGCTAGTTGAGAACAATTTTGCAGATTAACACTGGAGTGCTAAATGATCAGATGGTCATGTACAGGTATATATATATATATATACAGAGATATTGGTGTGCAAAAGAGCAGAAAAGTAAATAAATAAAAACAGTATGGGGGTGAGGTAGGTAAAAATGGGTGGGCTATTTACCGATAGACTATGTACAACTGCAGCGATCGGTTAGCTGCTCAGATAGCAGATGTTTGAAGTTGGTGAGGGAGATAAAAGTCTCCAACTTCAGCGATTTTTGCAATTCGTTCCAATCACAGGCAGCAGAGAACTGGAACGAAAGGCGGCCAAATGAGGTGTTGGCTTTAGGGATGATCAGCGAGATACACCTGCTGGAGCGCGTGCTACGGATGGGTGTTGCCATCGTGACCAGTGAACTGAGATAAGGCGGAGCTTTACCTAGCATGGACTTGTAGATGACCTGGAGCCAGTGGGTCTGGCGACGAATATGTAGCGAGGGCCAGCCGACTAGAGCATACAGGTCGCAGTGTTGGGTGGTACAAGGTGCTTTAGTGACAAAAGGATGGCACTGTGATAAACTGCATCCAGTTTGCTGAGTAGAGTGTTGGAGGCAATTTTGTAGATGACATCGCCGAAGTCGAGGATCGGTAGGATAGTCAGTTTTACTAGGGTAAGTTTGGCGGCGTGAGTGAAGGAGGCTTTGTTGCGGAATAGAAAGCCGACTCTAGATTTGATTTTCGATTGGAGATGTTTGATATGAGTCTGGAAGGAGAGTTTACAGTCTAGCCAGACACCTAGGTACTTATAGATGTCCACATATTCAAGGTCGGAACCATCCAGGGTGGTGATGCTGGTCAGGCGTGCGGGTGCAGGCAGCGAACGGTTGAAAAGCATGCATTTGGTTTTACTAGCGTTTAAGAGCAGTTGGAGGCCACGGAAGGAGTGTTGTATGGCATTGAAGCTCGTTTGGAGGTTAGATAGCACAGTGTCCAAGGACGGGCCGGATGTATATAGAATGGTGTCGTCTGCGTAGAGGTGAATCAGGGAATTGCCCGCAGCAAGAGCAACATCATTGATATATACAGAGAAAAGAGTCGGCCCGAGGATTGAACCCTGTGGCACCCCCATAGAGACTGCCAGAGGACCGGACAGCATGCCCTCCGATTTGACACACTGAACTCTGTCTGCAAAGTAGTTGGTGAACCAGGCAAGGCAGTCATCCGAGAAACCGAGGCTACTGAGTCTGCTGATAAGAATATGGTGATTGACAGAGTCGAAAGCCTTGGCAAGGTCGATGAAGACGGCTGCACAGTACTGTCTTTTATCGATGGCGGTTATGATATCGTTTAGTACCTTGAGGGTGACTGAGGTGCACCCGTGACCGGCTCGGAAACCAGATTGCACAGCGGAGAAGGTACGGTGGGATTTGAGATGGTCAGTGACCTGTTTGTTGACTTGGCTTTTGAAGACCTTAGATAGGCAGGGCAGGATGGATATAGGTCTGTAACAGGTTGGGTCCAGGGTGTCTCCCCCTTTGAAGAGGGGGATGACTGCGGCAGCTTTCCAATCCTTGGGGATCTCAGACGATATGAAAGAGAGGTTGAACAGGCTGGTAATAGGGGTTGCGACAATGGCGGCGGATAGTTTCAGAAATAGAGGGTCCAGATTGTCAAGCCCAGCTGATTTGTACGGGTCCAGGTTTTGCAGTTCTTCCAGAACATCTGCTATCTGGATTTGGGGGGGGGGGCTGTTGGCCGAGGTTGGAGTTGCCAGGTGGAAGGCATGGCAACTATCATTAAAGACACCATCTCTCACTTTCTATTTCTTTTACTTTTTATATTTCTCTCTTTTAATTTCACTCTCTCCGTCGCTCTCTTTCTTTCTCTTTCGCTCTCTCTTTCTCTCTCTTTTTTTCTCTCTTTCTCTCTCTTTTTTTCTCTCTTTCTCTCTCTTTTTCTCTCTCTTTTTCTCTCTCTTTTTCTTTCTCTTTCTCTTTCTTTCTCTTTCTCTCTCTTTCTCTCTCTCTTTCTCTTTCTTTCTCTTTCTCTCTCTTTCTCATTCTCTCTCTCTTTCTTTCTCTTCTCATTCTCGTTCTCTCTCTCTCTTTCTCCGTTCTCTCTCTTGAAATTAGAATTGCTTTCCTCAATATGTACATTTGTTAATGCTGGTGTTTAAAAAAGATCCTTTATGCTAGTAAAGATAAAGCGTTTTCTGCACCTGTCTTAGACAAGTGACCACATGCTGATTTGAGATTGCTTGTACATGTCTGTACTAGTTCAGGATATGACACTGCTAGCAGTCTCTGACAGTGAGGAAATACTTTCTCTCTTTCTCCCACTCAAGTGACAGTCAGTCATAGCCACCATCAAATGCAACACCAGTAGTGGTTGATCTCACTGGCTTAGTTCTATGCCCTTTAAAGTATCTGACATACTTTCTGGAGATTCCTTCATGTCTGGTAGGGATGAGATCTTCACCCTATCTAACATTTCTGAGTTTGGATAGCGATGGATACAGGTTGTTGTATGTGTGTCGGTGGATGTATGTGGGTGTATATTTGTTTGTATGCCAACAAAAGGGTGGTATGAGCCCTTCCTGATAAAACAAGGCAGATATGTTTGTCTTCAATGCAGTAAAACACTTGCTTATCCTATATTGACACTGAGGAGCATTATACACCAGTACTGTGTACAATGAGACAGAAAAGCCTATTTGTGCTCTCCCCAGACACAATATTTAATCTCTGCTCCCCACTGTGATCCTATTGCCCATTTGGGGCCTAAGTATGAGTGCTGGCGAAGCATAACGGCCAAACAGCAGTCTCCTGTCAGATAAGGATATCACTGTCAGACGCATGGCTTCCCAACCGCACTCTGACGGCCCTATTAGCACAGTGCATGACATTACCTGGCATCAGCGAAGGGATCTGAAATTTAACAGTGTTGTGTCCCCTGCTCTGGCTCCCTATTCCATCCAGACAGTCATATTGGTCCATGGGCCATTTGTTTGCAGCTAATGCATCCTGTTTGTATACACCAGCCAGGTATTAAGACGGCCCATAATGGCACAAACAGTTCAATTCCCACTGAGTTGCTGTGTAGAGTCAGCAATTTCCCCCTATACTTCCTAGTCCCCTTGGATAGAAAGACAGCTGATGTTGATCTCCTCTCCCTATCTGGGTCCTGTGACTAGGACATCTGGTGGAGATGCCAACTTGCGTGTAGTTTCTGACGCTGACAACAAAGGGCACGGCCCAGGCACATGACTTGTGTCCACATTGGCTAAGAGAGAGAGGGAGCATAAGATAAGGGGGGTGAGAGAGACTGAGGAAGAGGGAAAGGGATAGATATGGAGAGGGAAAGGGAAAGAGAGAGTAAGAGGAAACTCAGGAAGAGTCAGCTATATTTAATCTGATTTGTTTCCTGGGAATGGGAGATAGGATATGGGGGACTTTTTCCCGCTTTGTGCCATAGTTCCAGGACTTGTTATTCTGATCTGGTTTCTTGTCATTTTACAGGAGGATTGTCCTGTGCTGAAGCTATTTATTTCTCTGCACTGTTTGGCCACTACGCTATAATTATCTTCCTTGTTGTATTAGCTTTGTAATCTTAACGTGGGGGGAAGGAGATTTGTAGATTTGTAGATAACTGGCCTGCAGATAACTGGCCTGCAGCTTCTTAAATGATCATCTGTAGATTATGATTTCATAGAGAATTATCCAAAGAGCTGATTACCCTGGGTAGAGAGAAAGACAAATATATTCTTTTTCAGGCCACTCAGATAATGTTGTAATTCTGTTCGTAGCTGAGGCAACAAAGTACAGTTTACTAAGGAGGATCATTACTTTCTGGGTACAGATTTGTTCAGTGGTAGCAGGACTCACAGCCTTAAGTGTAGGATGCAACAGGAGGCAAAGTCAAATGTGTAAAATCAGGTGTAGTGTTATTTATTATGTGGTAGAACATTAAGAATGTCGAAAAACAAAAAACAAATAAATCAATAGAACTACCTGACTATAGTAGGCCTAAGTTGTCGGCCTAACCAGTTATTACTGCCATTATTACTGCCAATATAACTATCTCGGCACCGGTGTAGTCTACCAGGCTCTGACCAGCCTCCCTATGAACAATTGTTATTAGTTGTATGTATGGGATACACCCATGGTACGCAGCAGACCGGTAACATTCCCAGAACATTAACTAAGATTCCCATTAAGTTCTAGTTAGAATTTGATCTAAAATTAGGATGATAACATCAAAAACATGTATTGTTTTATGTTCCCAAAACACAAAAACTGTCCAGTTGTGCTGACATTCAGATAATGTTTGTAATCAGGGTGCAGAAAACATTTATTTGATGTTCCAAGCATGTTGACAGAATGTGTTTCATAAAACTTTCAATACGTGATGAAGAAGGAGAACACAGTGTTACAAGTACACAGCATATGAAGAGAATGGGAACATTTCAATAACTCAGAAATTGTGTTCTGTATCCTGATGAACTAGATTTGACTGAAGACACCCCACAACACCACAGCTATCTACTAGAGGAGAGTTAATGATGTGAGTTCAAACCCGACATGTGCAGATTGTCAACATACTGTAGCAAGTGTAATTTTTTTTTTGTTGTGTTTGTATGATTAAATGCAGTACAAATGTCATACGAATGAAATTAACATACCACGTGTCTCTATTTAACCTACAATACAGTCCTCAAATGCAAATTGCCATTAAATCTGGAGAGAAACAGAAAGGGGATGTATTCCAATCTGCCTTAAAGACATAAACATTTGCATGCTGAGAATGTTGTGGTAATATTAGGCAAAACAGAACGTTTTCTAAACGTTCTTCAAATGTTCAGAGGAAAAATATACATTGCGTGAACATCAGTGGGATATTATGTTAAACCTACAACAAATATGCTATCAATGTCATAAAATGCATTCATTCTTACAACATTAAGGGAATGTATTGTGCAACATAACTTAAACATTTTGTGTATGTCATCACAACTAAGCATATTGACATTATAACGCTTGCAGAGCTGATTTTGATTCTGAGCTTCCTGGGCGTTAGAAAAATAAATACAACTTGCTCTCGTCTTTTCCTTCTTGTAGCCTGCTGACTTTGCTGATAACTTCTTCATTGAGAAAAATGTACTTACTGCGACTATGATAATGTGATTGTCTTACCTAGCTATCTTAAGATGAATGTAAGTCATCTGTAACTAAGTCACTCCGGATAAGATAAACTGCTAAATTACAAAAATGTCAAATGTAGAAGGAAGTGAGTGAGTGTCCCCCTTAGCCAGCCTTATTATCCTCCATGGACCCTGTGCTGCGTCTGTTTCATCTCGCTCCATCTCTCTTCATCTCTCCTCCTCTTTCCTTAACAAAAGCTTTGTACGTTGTATCCCCCCTCAGTCCTTAGTCCCTCTCTCCAGAACTAGATGTTGTGCTTCAGCTGAGCCTTCATCCATTATGGATGCTGTGTTTTAGGAGGCTGATCTGAGCGTGTCGATATAAATATCTCCTTTTGGATCCCAGCAGGACAGGAGAAGCCAGCGTAAAGCAGCTAGGCCTCTCTCTGTGTCTACTTACTGTAGTTACTGGAGCGGGATGTCCTTACTATTTGATGGTGAAAATAACAGAAGCTGCATGTGCCTGCAGTGCCGTCTTTAATTCACGAGGCAAGGCAGCAAGCTAAGGCAGTTATATTTCAATCAGCCATATCTGCGCATCTTTATCCAACCTCAAGCCACCAATACTATATACTAGAAAACCTGTTAGCTGATACGGGTCTGGAGAAAGCATCTATTCCCGTAAACCACTCTCTAGTACTGTCCTGTAACTATAATCAGGGACATCAAAGCCACAACAGAGGAACCCTACTACCCATTGTTGGGGTTAAGGAGCAGCATGTATCTCCTTTTATGTTGACCTGTTTCCTGCCAGGTGCTCTTCCTATCCTCCATCACAGGTAATGCCAGTTGTGGCTTAGCGCAGTATGTGGGATGCCTGTTAGGCAGTTGCTGTTGGACTGATTGGCTATGCCTGGGAAAGTCAATGAAAGAGAGGAAGAGAGGGATGGGGGGTGGAAAGAGTGAGAGACAGGAGATAGAGAGAGACACACACACGGAGACAGAGGAGCAGAGAACAGAGACAGACTGAGCACACATCCACCACTTTATTAGTCTGGCACAGTGGAAATGTCTGCTGTTGGGGGATGACACCCTCGTCAGCAACACACACACACACACACACACACACACACACACACACACACACACACACACACACACACACACACACACACACACACACACACACACACACACACACACACACACACACACACACACACACACACACACACACACACACACACACACACACACACACAACAAAGTGTGCTTCTGCTAGCGTCCAAATAGAAACAGAAGTCATACAGCTGAGATGATAGGTTTGGAGAGGAGAACTGAGCGAGGGGAATGTGGGGTGCAAGCAGATGTCTTCATCAGTCAGGGAACATCCCTCCTTAGATTATGAACATCCTGCATTCTCAATTTGAAGCAGGATATTTTATAACCCTTTGGTAAAACACCATGGAGAGACTTCCCACTGGGCACAGATGTCAGTTCAACGTCTAGTTTTGATTTACATTTGGTTGAGTTATCAACATAATGTGAATTCAATGTGAAATCAACAAAAAAATGCACCATGCAATTGGATTTAGGTAGACTAAATGCCCTTAAGTTGATGACTTTTTGCAAATCCAATCAACGATTCAACATCTTCACATAATATTTTTGGTTGAAATGATGTTGATTCAACCCGTTTTTGCCCAGTGGGTCTGCTCTCCACATGAAGAGATTGGGATGTGTTTACTAAGCAGCCTATGCACTCGTGCCAGCTAGGCTCTGAATCAGTTATGCCCATGGCCTTCATAACAGTGCTCTAAAAGCAAGTGAAGCGAAGGTGTAAAATGGAAATATCCCAAAAGGCGTTTCTACTAATGCAGTAGGCTTGGGGATTTTTCTGCTTGAATATTTCTATCCACTATCTGATAGAAACCGTGACCCTCCAGTGCTGTTGCATATCCTCAGATATGTTTATGAAATGTAAAAGCAATGAAGAAGTAGACTCTGCTTCTTATCTGCCTTTTATCATAGAAGAGAGTTTGTGAAAAATGTATTTCATGTTTCATTGAACTGAAAGCAGTGCGTGGGAGATAACAACAATTGAGAGTCTCAGTAATTGTTATAAGGACCATGTGGGAAAGTAATATGCAGCATATCCCTTCAAAGCCGTGCACGCTGGGAAAAATCTATTGTTGATTAGACCCAATGAAATCCCATTTCATCTCATCTGTTTTTTAAACAGAGCTCTCTCTTACTCCTGTCTTTTTCTCAGAATCTCATTCCTTTCTCCTTTAATCTTTCAGGAGTCTGCTGTCTTTCTGAGCTCGAGGTGGGAGGCCATGTCTGAGTACCTGCAGGCCTGCTTGGGCTGACTCTAGACTTTCTGCCTGCTCCAGGGGGGTGAGAGAGAGAAGATAAACACCCCTGACCGGCTCTGGAGGAGCAGAAAAGAGGAGGCTTATATCCCACCTTTGTTCTCCCTAAGATGTCTCTCCACGGACCCACTCCCGACTCGCCCCAATCTGTTTAGTAACTCCACACCGTCTACATTCCCCAACAGCCGGGAGAAAGAATACCCCACAAGGAAGTGGATAGAGAGAGAGAGAGAGGTGTCACAGCTGTAGACTGCAGCAGCACCAGCAGAGAGAGAGAGAGCGAGAAAGCTAATTAGTATTACTGAGATGGTGTCAGAGCTGAGAGACATGAGAAGTGACTTCTGAAGAGAGTTCTGTTCTCTGAAGGATATTGCGGCTCAGGACATTTGTTTGTGGGTTTTTTTTTCTTCATTTTTCTAAGGGACTCAATTTAGTTGGATGCAGGTTTAGCTTAGCCTTCCGTCATGAATCTTCTGGGAAGCTGTATGAAGAGGGGGCAGACTGGCTGCCACAGAGGTGGTCTGGCTGGGCCCTGTCAGGTCCTGCTCCTGGCCTGCTGTATCCTGGTAGTCCTGGGAGCCAAGCCAAAGACACCTGGCCACAAACACCTCAACTCCATCCGCATAGATGGGGATATCTCTCTTGGTGGCCTCTTCCCGGTACACGCCAGAGGCAACGATGGTAAAGCCTGTGGGGAGCTGAAGAAGGAGAAGGGGATCCACAGACTGGAGGCCATGCTGTTTGCACTGGACCGCATTAACAACGACCACGAGCTGCTGCCCAACATCACTCTGGGTGCCAGGATCCTGGACACCTGTTCCCGGGACACCCACGCCCTGGAGCAGTCGCTCACCTTCGTCCAGGCTCTCATCGAGAAGGACGGGACGGAAATCAAGTGCCTGAGCGGCGGGCCGCCCATCATCACCAAGCCTGAGAGGGTGGTGGGTGTCATCGGGGCCTCCGCCAGCTCTGTGTCAATCATGGTTGCCAATATCCTGCGGCTCTTCAGGGTAAGTTCCTTTCAGCTTACACTTTCTGGTTAATGGCTGTGAATGATGGTGGTGGCTATGAAAGTAGTTTCTCCCAACAGGCGTTTGTAGGCTGGCAGCACACTTGCACTGAGATTACATACTCTACTATGAAAGCACTGTGACTGAGATCTGTGATGCAATTGGCTGAAGCATGTATAATTCTTTGTGATGGGTGTCAATAAATGGTTTGGTTGCTTTTTCTGGTAAAAAGGGTTTGCAAGTGTTTTCATGAAAGGAGAAAGGTTATATCTATTGTCCCATTTTCCAACAATATGGACATGTTGATGTGATAAAACAATCACCGCTTTCTATATTAGTCTTTTTACCCCATGTTGTCTCTCTTAGGTGATATTACAAAGAACAAAAGCATGCTAGCTGTTACCATATACTGTACTTCCAGTCCAAAAAAAGAGACTAATTCTATGCAATCCTTATGCCTAGTTCTATGTAAAAAAATTAATGTATGTCTAGGTTAGCTAAGCTTACCTCTTTATCTGTTCAATTGTCATTTTAATGAATGATGCACTTTGATTATTTAAGAACTTTTATGCCTTGGGAGTTTAGTTACAACTGCAACACTGGTATATCGCATCATAACCCTAAATATGCTTCTATGTATCTCTGCTAAACTCTGGGTAAAATATTGAAAGGAATGTGAGTCTCTTTCAGTACATTTAGAAATGGCTTGCTTTTCGAAAGTCTAGCAACCTTGGCAGCTAAGATAGTTTGACAAACTATTCTAACTTGATTGATAGCATGAAATGGCTTGGTAGCTCGTTGGGAGGTTGGGAACGTATCTAGACGGCTAGCTAAAGCTAAGTTCATGAAATGGCTTGGTAGCTCATTGGGAGATTGGGAACGTATCTAGACGGCTAGCTAAAGCTAACTTCATGAAATGGCTTGGTAGCTCATTGGGAGATTGGGAGGTTAGACGGAAGCTAAAGCTAACTTCATGAAATGGCTTGGTAGCTCGTTGGGAGGTTGGGAACGTAAAGCTAACTTCATGAAATGGCTTGGTAGCTCGTTGGGAGGTTGGGAACATATCTAGACGGCTAGCTAAAGCTAACTTCATGAAATGGCTTGGTAGCTCGTTGGGAGGTTGGGAATGTATCTAGACGGCTAGCTAAAGCTAACTTCATGAAATGGCTTGGTAGCTCGTTGGGAGGTTGGGAGGTTGGGAACGTATCTAGACGGCTAGCTAAAGCTAACTTCATGAAATGGCTTGGTAGCTCGTTGGGAGATTGGGAACGTATCTAGACGGCTAGCTAAAGCTAACTTCATGAAATGGCTTGGTAGCTCGTTGGGAGGTTGGGAACGTATCTAGACGGCTAGCTAAAGCTAACTTCATGAAATGGCTTGGTAGCTCGTTGGGAGGTTGGGAACGTATCTAGACGGCTAGCTAAAGCTAACTTCATGAAATTGCTAGTGGCTAGTATTACAGGGAAACAACTAAACATGTTTATTCTGTTTATTCATCAAGGAGGAATCAATAGGCTACATAGCTTGATCAAATCCATTTACAAACATACGTCCTGCGAGTCCTGCCCATCACCGGAAGATCAAATCAAATCAAACGCTGTGTGTGTCACTCAACACCCTCTCCTCCTCCACTGACGATACTGTCAACACTCACTAGAATATCTAAGGTCCTGCCTAGCATATTTTTGCTCTGTGGTGCACCTTGGAAGGAACCACTGACTAGGAAGGATAGGGGAGGTACTCTCTTGCCTGGTAAAGTCAGTGTGCAAAATACAGCTGACAGATCTTTTTTTATAAATAATTATGATAAAATGTGGTTAAGTTTAGTAATTAATTTAACATCCGAAAATGTTTGAAACAGGACAAATCTGAGGGGGCATGTGCCCTTGTGCCCCCCATATGGGCATGACGCCTCTGTTTACCAGTGCCATGCTCACATCATGCTGGCCTGCCTCAGCCTGCCTGGCGCTGGATCACGTCACTATAATTAACTCCATATAAGGACTCCTCCGCAGATAGATACTTCTCCTGTTTCTAATGATTTCAAGAGCTTGACCTGATATCTTTCATCTGCACAACCTATGTTTTTCCCCCTTTCATCCAGGAATGAGTGTGTGTTCTTCAGATGATTGGAGGATGGTGGTGAGAGGGTTGATCAAAGTGGGAGGCAGTCTACAGAAAGATGTTTGGAGAAGATTGCACTGGTTTCTAATTCAGTGCAATTATGAAGGGCTGATGGCCAAGTAGTACACAGCTTAGTGCAGGTCACTAGGTGAGCTCTGAATAAAGATATAGTCTGTACACTTCCTTTACAATTCGATATAGGTCAGAGAGCCTTTACTGACTGTTTCTAGCTCCACATGGACACTTGCAGGTTTTTGCACTTCAAAATGCACTTTATTTATTTTAAAACTAGCACTTGCAGTATAGCTGAGGATAGGGCTGTCCCAGCCTCACATACTGAAAGCTATACCCAAGAAACTCTTGGTGAGTCAACTATTTTCCGTACAGGGGTTAGGGGATCTGACTCATCCATAATTTGCTTGGTTTGAACACGCAAGGCAAGCTCAACAGTTACATATCAATGTGGTTTACAACCCTTCTTATTGCTGTTCTTTTCCATGTCCTTTATGAGCCTAAGGGTAGTGGCCATAACACATTGCATGCGTGCTGTTGTTGTCAGAATGCTTCTTTCTTTCTTCCCTACTTCCCTCTCCCAGTCTTAAAGTGGCTGAGGCTCGGTAAAGTGTTAACTCAGCACTCCCGAGCAGTAGGCAGGATCCCGTCCCTATTGTGCTGCATGAATATTTTACTTCCAGATTACGTAATGTCCGCCTAGGGATCCAGTTGGGGTTTGAAAGCTCCCTCCCTCCATGGTTGGCCCTGTCTGCTCATGTTCGGTGATGTTCTCATCAGTTGGGTCTTTTACTGCAACATAAGCAGGAGAAAAGTGTGCTAGCGCCCAGGCTAATGAGCACAGGGCTGGTTTTGATGCTGTAGCGAATGCATTTGATTACCCAGTCATGATGAAGCTGGCTTTAGTTAGGTTCTAGCTTTGTGATCATCTCTTGGAGATGCGTTTCTGGCTTCGTGCATATCAGCGTTTCTCTCGGTCATGTGTAGGCTACTGTATCAGCACTGTCACAATGTCACAATGTACATGGGCAGTCATGATTGTGGGTTATGTTGTGTTGCTGAGACAAGCATATGTTCTCAGAGAAGGAAAGGGGAGCTGCGGCCACCTCCACTCAGGTGTACCGTCTGCTACCGCACAAACAGCCTACACACGTGTCTACCTCTGCCTTCTAAGCAGAAGGGAGGATGCCTTCAGAGATGAGAGGGGAGGAAGGTGAGAGGAGCTCAGAGGAGAAGACAGGGGAGCCTGAAGGTAGCTGTAAGAGGAGGGTTAACTAGCTGTCTGTTGTGCTGTCTGTGAAGCAGAGAGACCTTGCGGCCCTTTCTCTTCCCTCATTAGAGACAGAGATGGGACACCCTCAGGCGCTGTACCTTCCTCCTCTCAGCATCTCAACATGTTGACACCGTTCACTCTAGATTACCGCAGGAACCATCATGGGCTGTAAAAGACAAAAATAAATACATTTAGAATATGTGATGAAAGGATGACACTGCTCTGTGTGCAGGACTCCTCTACATTGCTGTGCAGACTTTTACAGGGAATTGTACAAAGACCTTGCTGTAGGGAATGTGTGGAATCAGAATGATTTTCAATGATATGTCTTTGAGAATTTTTGGGTCATTACAGTAGCTGAGTATTTGGCAAAACTACATTTACATTTACATTTAAGTCATTTAGCAGACGCTCTTATCCAGAGCGACTTACAAATTGGTGCATTCACCTTATGACATCCAGACTGAATGAAGATGAATACTGAAGCACAACTACACCACAGCTAGTTTGGCTTGTGTAGTGAGTAGTATTCATTAGCTACGCTCTCAGTAGCTACCTCAGTAGCCAGTAGCTCTCTTTATCACCCTGAGACAGGCCTCCCAAGGTGTGCCCTGTCACCTTCACGGATCCTCAGCGTCGTAGCTCTGTGGCAATTCAGGAGAGAAGCCTGGCCAGGAGAACTGATTCTGACTAAGTGAAAAGCTATTCTGAAGTGTAATTTGGTGCAGCCACACTACATCAAGTCATTCAAGCCAACCATTCCATCCCTTTACCCGCCCATCCATGCCCAATAATTCCAAAAAAGGGAACTCTCTACTCGCCTGTGACTTTCAAAATCCTGTGCAAGCAAAGCAAACAAGGGAGGCAAACCAAAAGGCTCAAAAGACTTGCAAGCAATTGTTTTCTGAGGGTTTACAGGCCAGTGGTTATGCCAGGGTTTTATCCATGCCACTCAACAGGACTTTTACAATTGGGGCAGACCTGATCCTTGCAGCTGTCTTTCTCACTGTTCATTGCGGCTGTTCCCACTCATGCAGAGCTCCTGCCACAGCGGAGCAGCTCCTTCAGTCAGGATTAGTTTAGACTCAAGTCGCTTAACCGACCCTGGCCCCAGTTGCCAATTCCCAGTACAGCCATAAGAGATGCGTGCCCGGAAACATGCCTCCTAGCTTTGCTCTGTTTTATCTTCATCTATCCGAGTCCCACCACAGAAAGCTGGAACACCAGCTGTAATGGCGAAGGGGCACGATGCAGTGGTCTCCACATGTGTGCTGGTCGCCGGGGTTCAATCATATATTTCTGGCATTTCATTAGTCTGCAGGTCTATGGAGGAAACGTGGCATGGTGGGGAGGGGAGGATGTTGTTAGTTTTTCTTTTTGAAAGCGGATGGTTTAATTTTGTGGGTCTGTTCCTCTTTATGAGAGAGGTAATTGAAATGATTCACTACACGTCTGTAAAGACTAACACCTTCAGCACTGGTTTTAACAGCAAAGGAGATATAGTGCTTTGGTAGACACACAGGACAAGCTACAACTGTGATAACAACTCCAATGTTGTAACCTTCAGCATAGTCATGGATAATTCCACCCCATTATACATTTTTTACTTTAAAATGTATGCCAAACCAAAACAAATGATTGCAAAGTAAAAACAAACAATACCAATCTATGCACATAAAAACATATTTAATTAATGAACAGTGCATCTGCACTGTTTTTCAAGTAGATTTATTTTTGTAAAAATGTCAGTAGATGTTGTTGAAAGTCATCCTTGTGCATAGAGCTGTATGGTTAGTTTAACTTAGCAATCATTTAAAAAATCAGAGTCTCAGCATCACTCTGTTATGGTGGAATAGCCCTGATTTTACATTGTGTATTCTCAGGGCATAATACCTACATTCATTTATTCTTTAACACATTCCACATACAACATGAATAATGTACAACACTTTGTGTTTATCGAATAATCTCATACCCTTCCCCCTGTGAAAAGACAGGATTGTTTTGGAGAAAATCCAGTGTTACAATCATGCTATTAATATACTGCATTTTCTCCAATTACTGTACATGTCTTCTTGAATTTATGACACTAAATTATCAGTAATTCTTTTGATTTAACTCAGTTACAATTCATTTACTGACAATTTACAGTGACACAAATTCAAAGAGAGAGTTCAAGAACTTCTCAATACTATTGATACCATCTGAGACATTTTGAGCATGTCTCAGAGCTGCCACTACTGCTTTCCCTCTGTCTCCAAATCTAACACCACTAAGCCTAGGTATTACCCTGTTCAGGCTTTTCCTATAACTCTTTAAACAGCCACATCTCCAAAACAGAGCCGAGCTATCCCACAGTTCCCTCGAAAAGAACTCAGGATTAGTGACTTGCAGCACCCCCCCCCCCCTTGGGGACCTGCTGGACCTGCTGCCTGGAGATACATCACATATAGATGTTTTGTTGTACAGATGGAAAGACAGACCAGACGGTTGTTGGTAGGTGAAATATATTTGAATTAATGTGATCGATGACTGTTGTAAACAATGTCAACGTTACACTAGGTAAGCCTATTCACCAACACAACTAGCTTCCATACCCAACTACAAGCTTGTTAAGCTCTCCCTGGGTTACAGATTTTCCCCCTGAACCATTAAAATCAAGCTTTGGTTGCTTGTATGAGGTAGGCCTACAGTCATCTTCAGCAGCAGTGGTCAGGCCTCGGGGGGTCTTTCGCTATGAGTTTTGTCTTGGCATGTTGCTTTTGCAGGTCCTTCAAGAGATTGGAGGTTGTGTTTCGAACAGTGGAGAGGTGTTTTTCGCCTGGGCTGTCACGTTCTGTCCATCGTTCGTATGTGTTTTCCTTGTTTTAGTGTTGGTCAGGACGTGAGCTGGGTGGGCATTCTATGTTGTGTGTCTGGTTTGTCTATTTCTATGTTTGGCCTGATATGGTTCTCAATCAGAGGCAAGTGTTAGTCATTGTCTCTGATTGGGAACCATATTTAGGTAGCCTGTTTTGTGTTGGGTTTTGTGGGTGATTGTTCCTGTCTCTGTGTTTGCACCAGATAGGACTGTTTAGGTTTTCACTTTTCTTGGTTTGTTTAGTCTGTTCATGTATAGTCGTCTTTATTAAAAACATGAATAACCACCACGCAGCATTTTGGTCCGCCTCTCTTTCACCAGAAGAAAACCGTTACATGGGCACAGTTTCCATTTTACAACTATATTCTTGTCATTTTTGTTCTCCTACCAAATCAATGTAATGGGAATACTTCCACGCCGAGAAACTCTATGCTTTAGATGCTTCTGCCATTTTTCATCTCCCTCATTAAAGCAGTTAGTAGTAGTGCATGTGTGCTTTAACAGGAACTTGGTGAGAGGACATCAGACTCAAGACGAAAACAATTACAATCTGTGGCAGGGGATTTTTTTATATTGCGTCAACAGAGAGGGAATAATAATCATAACAAATATTTTATTTGGATCAATAAATGTAATAGGAATAGAATGATAAAAAAGAAACAAACTATCTTTGATCAGTAACTGTAATATTATTTCTCGAATTGGAACAGCACTCCATTATATTACTTGTTACCACAAAAAGTAATATTATTACTGTAATGCGTTACTTTGTAATGCGTTACCCCCAAAACGGCAAGTTTTACATCAGAGTGACGGTATCAGCTAATATGCTATATTGACATACTCTCTGTTTTAATCCCTGACACATTCAGACAATGTAAAAACATAACCACTAACAAATGTAAATGCACTGCAATTTTTGCATAATGAGGGTCAACTTGTGTTGATCTAAGATTTTCTATGTCTGTTCAATTCCCTCCTGTGCCATCCCATGTCCTCTACCTAGCCTGAAGCAGTGACAGAGATGGTGCATACAGGATTTACCCAAGTGTTTTATCCTAAAGGCTCAGACTTTCCTGTTTACATCTACGTGGGCCGGGACCCGTGTCTCACTGGACCATGGCTCCGGTGGACATGCTCTCACCTGGAGCCTAATCCATAACAATGGCTAACTGTGAACTTTAACACCTTCTCACAAAGGAACTGTTTTGATTATGCAGTTGATTATGCTCTTCACAAGTCCTCACTGTCAGCCCTAGCTATGGAAACAGAATTTCCCTAGGATAACATAAAGTTTTATACACTAGACTAGTGTGAGTTTGGGCTCCCCCAGGCTACCGTAAGAAGCTTGGACGTCATCCAGTCTATGAGCACATTGGACAACATGGTAGCTAGCTTTTATGAATCATCTACCCTCCATCACACAGAGGAATCTCTCTCTCTCTCTCTCTCTCTTCTCTGAGGCAGTCACGATGTTCCATTACAAATGACCATTTGAACATCAGATAACTAGGACATGGAATATTAATTCAAAAGTTTGAATATTTATCTGCTTTGTATTACATTAGTGCATTAGTGACCTTCAGCATACACAATGTGTTAAATTGTTTTGTAAAGTTTCACAAATGTTGTCTTGAAACTAAATGCTGAGATATAGTAACGGTATTACATTTTCATGGTATTTCTGATATTACATCATAATAGAGAACAATGTCAGGACAGAACAAATGGAAGGGCATAAACATTAACACACGCTCCCGCTCAAAACATTTGTACATACACACCAACATTAGCAGACAGTCAGAGAAGGATTACTTCTCATTTACTGGCTAATGATCTCTTCCCAGACCTCTTTCAGTCAGTAAAAGAGACAAAGCCTCTAATAAATCCCTACACAGAACACAGACTCTGGGCTTGTGTTGTACTCCTATGTTACTTTTATTATTTGTCCCATACAATTATTAAAAATCAAGCTGTGAGGACCCCCTCCCATACAAACACAACACACCTTGTAGGTATTGAACCTGGGGCTGGGAACTGTTGTGACAGCATACTCTGTTTCCTGAAATTGTACCCTCGTTTTTTCCCTGCTGTTGAAAGGCAATGTTTGAAGCTTACACGATGGAAGGAAAGTTGGTCCATATTGGCATTGATTTCCACATGGTTGAGGCTGTGACAGTGAAATTAAGAACAATGTACCAAAATGCTGTTATTTTTTTGGTCCATAGGCTATCTCATCTGGGCTCTTGCAGACAATAGTTGAGAAGTTTGAAAAAAGGCGTCTGTATCCAATATGTCCCTGACCTAGGATGCCACCATACTCACTGTGTCGGACGAGGATCCATTCATGCAAGAGCACCAGTATGGTAGCCTGAAATAACACGGTACCTGGTTTTGGCTTTCTATAAACACTGCAACACAAAGCATAGACCACTAGGAAATAACAAAGAATTCAGCTGATTACAGTGCAGTACATGAGTTTATGCTAGGATTGTGCCCTGTCAAGCTGGAGCTGTACTTATTTAAACAGACCACAGCACTTACCCAGCTAAGGGGTTTGTTGTCAAGCGTTTCTCAGTTAAGTGGGCCTGAAAATATGCTAAACATTTCTTGGAGGCTGCTAGGTAGGTCATGTGTGAAATCTTGTTCCTAAGAAACTCTGTTTTGTGTCTTTTCAACTTTGACCCTGTAGTGGTGTGGCACGCCCTGAGGTGGTTTATTGTAGTCAGGTCTACTTTATTCACTGTACCTTTATTTGACTCGCATACAGGAATAGATCATCTGATCTGATAGTTATTGTGATCACTCTATGGCTTGGTCTGAAAAGGCACCCTATTCCACATTGTGCACTATATGTTTGACCAGAGCTCTATGCAGGCTTTGATAAAAAGTAGTGCACTATGTAGGGAATAGGGTGCCATTTCAGACGCACCCTATGGGTTGAGTAATTATGAATGGAAGGTCTTCAAGTACATCCAGCGACAGTGGTGAAAGGATATTGTATGTGCAGTAAGATAAATGGTTATCTACAGGTTGACTGCCTACTGCATGGGAACTGTCTGTACCTTACTGCCACAACGATCTCAATCATAACGGACTAGCTCTGGGCAGCTCTGTCCACTCAGATAGCCTGCTCCAATCAACAGACCCTTTCACCTTTGAGGCGATCAATCAAACCTTTACATTCCCCTCCAGATCTAGTGCTCTAAACATTCGGAATCCCTCTTTTCTGTGTTTGCTGTCACTGCTCCAGCTGTGGAGAGGCCATTAGAGGAACGTGAAGTGAGTGTGTGGCCGGCTGGATATGTCAGCCCAGTAGTCCTAGGGTCATCCTCAAGGACACTGCAGCTCCTCAGCCCTGCTTTTAATGATTTAATATGCCAGGTTGACATGTTGGCCAGTCCTCTCCTCTCTATAGACCAAGGCACGCTCCACAGGCTCAGAACCACAGAAATGCACTGTCTAGTGTCATTGGCAGCTGTCCTAAACACAGTAACTGATGAGATATATTTGCAATGACAATCAAGGGTCAGTTTAATCATTGCAGAAGGGTTACAATTAATTTGACTGTTCAGGGTTTCCAAAATCAGGTAGGTTGTTTCCAGGTGTTCAAAGATGGCAAGCTTCTGTCTTCTGTTTGACCCCAGATTTACTCCTAAGTCTTTTTAATTATATGGCAGAGTTTAGAGCACACCAGATCAAGCCAAATGTTTCCATTGACCTCTGCTAGAGCTCGACTGTACAGTAAGTCCAGTGCCTAACATTGCACAAAGGAAAGCACAGGCAATCTAAAGAAGTGATGTACTTCTAACCACTTCCAAAGTCAAACAAAAGGTATTTTAATAACCCATTGAATCTCAGTCTTATTTATTAAAATGCTTGGGCAAAGTATTACATTTATACCGGACAACCCTTTTTATTTAGGATAGACCAATTGTTACATGCCACTCCTGTTAAACATGCTGATATTTTGTGTTTCCAGAAAATAACATAAAATTAGTGACACTTGAAACACTTTATTGCGATTAGACAAGTTCTAAGAACAACTTGAGGATGGAAGAAAACCCCTCTGATCAGATACGTTATTATCTGAATCTCAGGGGGATTTGGTGATAATCTTGTTAATGCCATCTCAGTTCTCCCCAGAGTTTCTGTGTAAATAGCAAAGGCATGAGTCATTTTCCAGAGAAAATATGAAAATATTGTCACACCCTGATCTGTTTCACATGTCCTTGTTATTGTCTCCACCCCCTCCAGGTGTCGCTTGTTTTCCCCAGTGTATTTATCCCTGTGTTTCCTGTCTCTCAGTTTGTATATTCCAAGTCAGACAGTGTTTTTTCACCCTACTCCTGCCTTTGCTATATTCCTTTTTCTAGTCCTCCCGGCTTTGACCCTTGCCTATTCTGGACTGTGTACCCACCTGCCTGACCATTCTGCCTGCCTTGACCTCGAGCCTGACTGCCACTCTGTACCTCCTGCACTCTGAACTGGTTTTGACCTTTTGCCTGTCCACGACAATTCTCTTGCCTACTCCTTTTTGGATTATTAAACATCTTAAACTCCAACCATCTGCCTCCTGTGTCTGCATCTGGGTCTCGCCTTGTGTCATGATAAATATACAGTATTTGTGAAAGACGTGGCTAACAAAATGGTAAGCTATTGCTTTTTAAATTGAAAACAGTTTCCAATAGTGGAAAGTACCTGTAGGTAAAGGTCAACAGTATTTGCAGTATTTCATCAACTTTTATGAAACAAAACCAACCAACAACCAACAGAAAGAATCGACGTGTCTTTATAGCAATATAGATGTAGAAGAGGATGCTGTTTGGGAAGGTCACTGAATTACCCTCAAGAGTTTGCAAAGCGATGTTACGACATCTGGTGAAACAATAACAATATTTTTGACTTGATGTTAAGTAGCATTGTACATGTATTTAATGCAGCTCTCACAGAGAAATTGCTATGTCTTTTCCGTTATGCAGTGCATCTGGACCATTTGGAGGGGTAATTTGATTATCTGACATGAATTCAGTAAAATACAGCAGATATCAGAGTCACAGGGCAAACATGAGAGGCGTTATAATCCTATTTGAATGGCACTTTAAAACCAGATTGAAAAACGCTTAAGCTTTACAGTGATGCTTGCACAGTGGGACACTGTTGCCCTTCTGGCTCTTTCTCAAGTGTTAAACTGAATCAAGAGGTTGGCTATTAGGTTATTGTTGCAAAATTAAATATTTCACCAATAACAGAATCAGAGATGAAGAGACGAAGTCCATTCATTTGCCCATATGCCATTTCATTCAACTGTAGGCTAACCCATTTTAAACACAGTATGGAGCTTAGGAGAACTGCTAGAGAGTGCATGAAGGATATAGGAATATTTGCATAAATGAAGTGATTTATTTGTTAGTGAGCTTTACACGGCTGGATTCTTTTAGTAGTCTGTTGCTTTTGAGGTCGGGTGATTGAAAAATCCCTTACTGTACAACAATGCTGTTCAGTCTGTTTCTTTAGAGAATAAATAGTTATCAAATATGCCTGGATTCTTTTTAGGTTCAGGTTGAAATATTGTCCTCCTTGCTTTTTTTTTTTTTTAGCTGAAGTCTCATTAATAGCTAATTGTTTTTGTCTGGTGAGTTAGTCCAAAAGCTGTTATATATCTCTCATCCAGTCTCTGACCCTCTCACTACTTTCCCCCAGTACTTCAGGAAAATTGTACAGTATATAAATTATTAATTGGATACAGTTCCTCTCCATTTCTCCACTTGCCTGCCCCTGTAGGATCGTTCCTCCCACATACAGTGCGATCCGAAATGATTGACACCCATGATAAAGATGAGCAATAATGACTGTATAAAATAAATTATTCAAATACTGAGCTATATTGTATGCAAAAAAAAGTGAAATTATATAATTTTATACTAATACAATTGCTCAGAGAAAGAGATTTTGTTTAACAAGAACTATATATTTTTTCTCAAAAAGGTAGGGGTCAAAACTATTGACAGCCCTAAAGATATTTCTAAATCAAGTAGTCAAAAGTTTATAATTTTGTCCCATATTCCTAGCATGAAATGACTACAAATGACTCTACAAACTTGTGTGTTTAGAAACGTATTATAGAAACACATTATGTTCTTATTTACAATAAAAGTGACTCCAAAATACACAATGCATTATTTATCATTCATTTCTATTGGACACAAAATAATCTGAAACACAACCAAAACGAACTGAAAATACATCCATCAAGTTTGTAAAGTCATAATCTTGATGTAGTCATTGTGTGCCAGGAATATAGGACCAAATACTGAACTTTTGGCTACTTTATAAGAATCTATAGGGGTGTCAATAATTTTGACACCTTCCATTGTGAGAGGAAAAAAAAGTGTTACTTGGAGCATACAATATACTGTAGCTCAGTATTAAAATGATTTATTTTATACAGTCATTATAGCTCATCTTTATCAAAGGTGTCAATCATTTCAGCCCCCCACTGTATATATGCACAGCTTCTTGCTTAATGTCAGTTCTCATTGTCTCAATACAGATATTAACATTGTAGTCACTTAGCAGACAGACACTCTTATCCAGAGTGACTTACAATAGGTTAATTGAAATAAGTAGACAACAACATTCCACACTCTTTGCATGTAAAACTGTAAAACCATACCGCTCGAAGGACCATAAAAAAACCTTCAAGTCATTGCAGCTGTACCACATTTCTTGTGAGGGAGCACAAATGTTATTACCAATAACCATTAAGCTGATCGACAACAAGATGAAGGCTAATTTTCTACCGCCCTGGCGGGTAACCTCTGTTTATAAACAGGACGGTCCATTCTTTACTTCCACCAGCGTGCCCTCTTGGGACAAACTGCCTCCCTTAACAAGACAGATCTTAACAGCCACTCACTCGTCTCCTGTTTGAGACCATCAGTCTGGTCTGGGGCCCCTCTAAAAGCAATTACAGTGTGTGTCATGGTGGTGTAAGGGGCAGAGGCATTGACTCAATGAATACATTACCTACCTATCTGTGTACTGTTCTCACACTTAATCAATTACTGAGTCTAAATAGAAGCATCAGATCTTGACACTGATGCTTTCAATGGGGCTGGCTGCTGCTGTTGCTGCTTCGGGCAAAAACAAACACGTGTGAAACAGAGTGCTCCATATCATTGGCTGAGTCCTCTGACACCTTCATTGATTTTCATCTCAAAGCCTGAGAAAATTAATATCGGACTAAGATATATGGGATAAGTGGAAGGGGAATATGAAAACTCAGCAAGTCTAAGACAAGGTAATCTTATAGACTGGCTCAGACGGAGCTCAATGAAGCTACTATATCAACTAGGCTTTATTTGGCAAACAATTAGTTATTGTGAATTCATTTTAGTCTAAGGGAGACAGACTGTTCTGCTAAAAGTCCAAAGTCAACCACGATGCTTAAATACAAATAAATATTCATTTAAATTCAATCTGTACTACTTTTACAAAACTGGGGAAAATATAGGCTACACTAAGCTTAGAACAGTGGTATTTATGCTAAAACATGTATTCTTACCTCTACCCACACATTCTAAACCACTAGAATGTCTTCAAGAAAAACCTGATAAAACCATACTGT
The DNA here is from genome assembly GCF_021184085.1 of Oncorhynchus gorbuscha. NCBI lineage: Eukaryota > Metazoa > Chordata > Actinopteri > Salmoniformes > Salmonidae > Oncorhynchus > Oncorhynchus gorbuscha. The sequence goes on along the minus strand of NC_060175.1, from coordinate 82,525,263 downwards.
GTATTTATGTTTTCCAGTCCGTCACCACGAATAACACATAAGAGAAGATTGACGCAAAAACTGTTTCCTGTCAAACCTAATTTGACTGAGCAATAGCATTGACTACATCTCCTGTCATTGCCCATAATGGGGTTAGTAATGCTATGTGACATGTGTCAGTGCTCTTAGGGAAATGTGTTTGATATGGTCCTATAGGAGGCCTGATAGTGGCCACATTATGTGCATGTCCATCATATTCTGCTGCTTTGATGAAGTGAACATGAACAACATGAAGTGTCCTGGTACATGCAGGTTTCTAAGAACCTATTTTCTGCCAAAATTCCGTGAAGAGGTGGACAATCAAATGTTGTGATGACATTGACAATATTTTTCCTGAGAATGGATATCTTGGATATTGAACTTGATCTTGACCTCCAACATATTGATGTTGATGTTCAAGCAAAACCTACCCATCCATAAACCAGTCCATGTTGTTCTTTGCAAAAAAAGAAAGTCATAGAGGAGATGACAAAATACTAATAACTAAGTGGGACTTTCTTATAATAGTAGCTTTTTTGATGTGATGGAAGTAGACCTATAGCTGGTGCATGTTTCTCTTTAGGCATTACATCAAAAAAGCTGTCAAGAATACTTTCCTGTTGAACTTTTTACAGATGCACAGCCAGAGATAGAAGGAGATGGCCATCAGTTTCTCTAACAAACAGATACACCAGTAACTCTTATTCTGGAGATACAGATTGCATCATTACATTTTCTATCTCACTCTCCTTCCAAACAGATTTTAAACTTCGAAGATCTGCTCAGGTGAAAAGGGCTGGTTTGCTGGGACTTTGAGAAGTGAGCTGCCTGTGTGCATCAGCATCAAGAGGCGAAGGGGAAAGGAGAGGGAAAGGGTAGACACAAAACCCAGAACCAACCTCTCTGCATGGCTTAGAGATGTTAGCAATGTTAGCTAGCTCCGAGTAATTGTGAGCGGGAGCGTACGCACACATTCTCTCTCTGTTGCCCCTTAACTGGCGTACACAGTGATGTTCTACCGGCTCCTTTCACCACCCTGCTTCCCTTTTCTGCAACTTAGCTGACAAAATAAGGGGAATGAACTATTTAACTAGACTATTGGGGATTTAAGCAGTGCCTTTTTCTTTCTCTTGATGAGCTCCAGTGAGAGACAGATCTGCAGTGTAGGTGTGAGTGGGACCAGGTCGTGGTGTAGCCTTTTTCACATGACAGCTCACTTTTTCATTTTAGGTCTGGCTCTGCAGCCTGTGCTTCATACAGAACGCATTGCCCTCATCCTTATGAGAAAGCTTGCGGCATGTTTTTAAAAGCTCCTGTATGATCATTCATGACAGGGAGTTCATTGTGAAACCAGTGGCGTTGAGGTTCTAACTAATGGAGATAGGAATTTATGAGGTTATGGTCATGCAATGTGGGCCAGGGGAGTGTAGTGTTTATGAGGACTGAGAGGGGGTCTGTAATGTACTGGTGTTTTAATAGTTGCAGGATTTCATGGGGATGGATTATAATTGGCACAGATTTATAAACTTCAGAACTATTTACATTACTTTATGATGCTGCTGTTCAATGCATCCAGTCCTTGGCAAGTCTAGTGTTTAGTGAGATGACTAAAGAGCACAATTAATATATAATAATAATATAATATAATATATGCCATTTAGCAGACGCTTTTATCCAAAGCGACTTACAGTCATGTGTGCATACATTCTACGTATGGGTGGTCCCGGGGATCGAACCCACTACCCTGGCGTTACCCTGGCGCATTACAAGCGCCATGCTCTACCAACTGAGCTACACAGGACCAATTAGTATCAGACTCACAGAAAACAGTCTGTGCATATTTGTAAACAACAGCTAGTGCACAAAATCTAAGGAAGTCTCTAGATTTTGCTCGCCTGAAGTAGAGTATATTGTGATAAATTGCAGGCCACGCTAACCGGGGTATCTGCATTGTGTGTCCCACCACCCACCACCTGCCAACCCCTCTTTTACGCTACTGCTACTCTCTGTTCATCATATTTGCGTAATCACTTTAACCATATCTACATGTACATTCTACCTCAATCAGCCTGACTAACCGGTGTCTGTATGTAGCCTCGCTACTGTATATAGCCTGTCTTTTTACTGTTGTTTTATTTCTTTACTTATCTATTGTTCACCTAACACCTTTCTTTCACTATTGGTTAGAGCCTGAAAGAAAGCATTTCACTGTAAGGTTTCACCTGTTGTATTCGGCGCACATGACAAATAAACTTTGATTTGATTAGTTCTTTATATTTTCTGGGTCAAAGTTTGGCTTTTTCAAGAGAGGCTTTATTACTGAAACTTTTAGTGAGTTTGGTACACATCCGGTGGATAGAGATCCGTTTGTTATGTTCAACATAGCAGGAAGCAGCTCTTTCAGTAGTTTTTCAGTAGATTTGTTGGAAAAGGGTCCAGTATACAGCTTGAAGGTTTAGAGGCCATGATTATTTTCTTCAACGTGTCAAGAGGTACAGTATTCAAAAAGTTGAGTGTCTCTCTTGATCCTAGGTCCTGGCAGAGTTGTGCAGACTCAGGACAACTGACTTTACATTTACACCAGACACTAAAAATACCGTCTGTGTAGTATATTCCCTAACAATCTGTTACAACTGTTTTCAACAGGTCAAAGTTTCAGAGATCTTAGCTTAATTTAATCCGTGCAAACTCATGCAATTCAATTTTAAATGTCATAGTCTGATTATGTATTATGCATTGTTTGGCTAATAACAATGAGCTTATATAAACTGAAATGTTAAGGTAAATGCATTTAGTGCCAGATTTGACTTGAAAATCGATAGGACATGTTTAATAGTTGATTGCAATTGCAAATAAGATAAGAGGCCTGTCACACATACAATGCATTTTTTGTGAGTGTTTCAGTAAAAGGGCTCTTAATAGCTTTTTATAGATAATTAAATGATGGTAATCAGTCACCCTGAAGTATTTCAAGGATATCCAAGATGGATTTAAATCTCATGATATCGTGGGGATAGCTTTGAACTACCAGGAGACACGTTATCCTAGATTTAAATTGGCATAAAAGTTAGACATGAAATGCCAATGAGATAAAAAAAAAAGAAGTTAGATTTGAAGTTTCGTTTTGACAGTTTATGTCAAAGAAGTACCAAAACCATTCACCGTCATCTCTCTTGTAGAGCACATCATCTTGAGAGACATCTAAAATCATATGCGGAAGAGAATAATCCGGATATACATGCATATTTGAGACCAAAGTTATCAAAACAAAAAACAGGAAACTATGGATCAGCCAACTCTAGGTCTACTTCTGTGATGATCTGATTCCAGTGATTGTAAACACATCTGGTGTGGCCCAGCTAAAGCACACAGATCAATAGCCTCCGTCAGAGGCTTTTAAACCACAGAGGGCAGATGAACGACCCAGGCTGCAGAGTGCATGGGATTATTTAATGTTGCTGTGCATTCCTCAGTCACTTGTGCTTCAGATGAAAAGATGCCTGGCTTGAAGATCCACTCGTTCTTGAATGTTTTAAGTTATCAGCTATCAACATTACAGGCCATATCAGTAAATGCAACTGTGGAAAATTTTTTAAACCGGCATTATGAATTATCTGGCTTTTCATTTCATATTCAAAGGCAAGTAGGGAGAGTTGAGGCCCCAGGTACAGTAGACTAAAACATATTCCATATCTCACTATACTAATGAGGACATACTCAGAGAGAAAGAGGTGAAGCGAGAGAGTTTCTGGAGGTCAATGAGACAGTGTCGAATTTGGTCAACAAAAAATATCATTGCTGATTTGCTTCATGAGGCGTATTTGATCAAAAATAAGTTTCATAATGGTTAGGTTGTTACGAATGCACTGATATAACTGGACGCAGATGGCCCTTTGGCAGCTTTGAAAAAACCACATTATATTAGAGTTATGCCTGTTGTTCACACACATAACATTGGCTAGAATGGTCCAACCTGATCTCGCCTTCTCCTGCCTGCCTTCCATCTTTGAGGACATGTATTTCCATTGTTAGAGCGGTCACTTGACTATCTTGTCAATATAATAGGTCATCTTTGACATACTTGAGCCTCTGAGTTTATCAAAGCGCTTCCTGTGTAACCCACTTTACTGGTCAGATACATTTGAAGTGGCTTATATGGTATATAAGATGTTCATTAGTGAAAGGGTAAATGTAGGACAGCCCTTACAGACTGATTCATGCAAATGGCGGAACTAAAGCACAGAGGCCGCTTGCTCTGTGGAGAATCTGCCTCTTCACAACTGTCACTTGCAAACTCATTCTGTCTGCATCTAGAAATACCCCTGGGCCTAAGGCTGGTTGGACATAATGAAAAGAGAAGCTATTACCCACATTTATATGCTTTCTTAAGCAGAGCTCCTATCACAGTAGCATGTGTTGCAAGGCAACCACAAGCCCCCAAGCAGATTCTACATCACCACTCACTCCCTCCAATGACAGAAATCACTCAACTCATGTATGCGTGGGTGTGCTGCAAACTCAGTTAGAATGGCTTGGAGGAATATGATGTGTCCTCATATTTAGTGTTATGTGATGCTTCTGCCATAAAACAAATCCTTACTGTGTGTGCATTTATGTCATCCCTACACTACACATCAATGCTGAACTCCAGATGATGCATAACATAATCATATATGATAGATTTCCATCATCATTTGGTTGATGACACAAAGTTACACATAGTGTCCATTTTAGGACATCCTCAGCCTCATACCTAACCACTCCTTGACTCAATTCATGCCATAGATTAGACAGAAGCATTCAGTTAAAGGTGTTAACCAGATTACGATTTCTTCAGCTCTGGTTTTCTTTCATTCCTTGCCTGTTAGCTCAATGCCCCCTTTTCCCTTTTTTCTTACAATATGCTTTTCCTCATGTGACCATGTGCTACTATCCCTCATTTCCAGACCCTCCTCAGCGCTATATTCATTATCAACTTCCACATTTTATGAGCTATCTGTAATGGCTCTTGACCAATATTAAAGCATTGGTGTAATTAGTTGCTTGGGCGAGTGAGTAGGCTCCAAATTATTTGTGCTTGAGGGGAACCTTGGGGCAGTTCTGCCACTGGATAAAGAGCAGGTAATAGAGAGTGAGAGAAAGAGAAAAAAAGCACAGGGAAGGAAGGACCACTCTAGTAGATCCATCTTGCACTCTGAACGTTGTTGAAATAGTCAAAGAAATGGTTTTGTTGGGCTATATACTCTATCCTGCTCTTGTTGAAGCTCTGATGCCACTGAACAAGAAAGAGAAATAGCTTGGATCCTACTGCCTGTACGTCTACCCACCTTCTCTTCCTAAACCTCCTCCAGATAATGCCAGGGAATAATACATAAATGTGGGCTGAGTCTTGAGGCTTTGTTTCTGTTTGTGTGTATTGGTCTCCCACTGATCCCCTACAGTGTAGGCGTCTGGGGTAATGGATTAGAGCGCTGGTCTCAGTGATAGCATGGTTGAGAAAGAGCTGTATATTTCAGGGTCTGTCATTCCCTTTTTTGTCCTTGTGTAAGGCCTGTGTTTATCCACTTGTGGGAAAGGAAAGAGGACAGTAGAGTCCCACAATGCCACTGTTATGCCCATCGGCACAAAGGTCCATTGTGGACACAGTGTACAGTGTTGTACACTAACATTTGGAAAAGACTGGGTGTTAAACGTGATAGTGCAGTACAAGGCAGACCAGACCAGTAAGGATTTGTCTTGGTGTGTGGTTTGGGGAATAGGAAGGGCAGAGTTTGCTCTGCTGGCAAGGATACAGTGGAATGTTTGCAGATATGATCCAATCTGAAGTCTACCTGTATACCTGTTGTACTTCAGAAGGATGTCATGGTTTCATATTTTGGGGAATTTATTATCAACTGTACAGAAAAATGCCAAGCGGCAACACTGATCCTCAATCTGGGAGGACTCCTTAACCCTACCCCCCTGTGCACTTCATAGCAAGATGAAAACAGGATGCTTCCCCTCATCAATATTGACCTGCTTGGATGTAGAGATGGGAGGAAAAGGAGACTTGATTCTCAAGCACTGAGAGGAGGATATAGCTTGTTTCTCTCATAGCTGCTTCTCTGCAGTGCGGGCCGATTACAGGAAGTAGTCAGGAAGTAGTCAGGGTGTCCGTGCTTTGTGCTTGTGTCCTCCTGTGTCAGGTTAAATGGAAGTGAGAGCAATCAAGAACCCATAGCTGTTTTTTACACTACCCTAGCCATGCAGTTAAATGACAGGCTCAAATCCCCATGCTATGGTATCCCCACAACATGTCATTAGCTGAACATGTCATCTTCCCATTCCCCAACTGCCATAGGTTATAACCATAGAGTATAATAGAGGCCTCTAGTGGCCAAAGGCCGTATTTGCACGGGCAGCACCAATGAGGGCCTCCACCATTTTAATGTAGTCAACTGGGTGGGATTTCCAACTTCCAACGATTTCCAACTGTTGGAGTCATGTCCGACTGGGTCATCAGGACAGGTCAGCCAATCATGAAGAAGAAAACGGCCTACTTCAAAATGGAGATTGCCTCAAAGGCGCTGCCCATGCTGTCACAGATGCTACAATGGCACAGATACAAATATGTCCTTTATCTTTATGTTTATAACAGAAAGGAAGAGGTAAAGTGAGAGGATCCACTCAGGTCAAAATCTTTCCATGCAGGAAAACAGCAATAAGCAGACTGATAAGCAGACTGCCTGCCTCCCCACATTTAGGACAACTATTCCCATTGTAAGTGCGGAGCCAAAAATACCTTGTCATTATATACAATATTTCTGGTTATAACTAGCATACATATACAATTACAAACTCAGAGTTGTAAGATGTGTAAGGCTGCACTAAGACCCATGTTAGCAACTAAAGCCTTTGCATTAGATGTGGACTTATATGGCATTAAGTTACGCCAGATGCCCCATATCTATACCAGTTTGGTAACTCCAGCAATATGCCATGTTTGAGTGTAAACCACTAACCGTTGAGAGCTGCCAACTCTGGCTTTCATTTTCTTTCATGAATTCCTAAACGGTCACGACATCTGTGTTGATGAGTAAGCAGAAAAGCCAGGCTCCTTTCAGTGCTGCTAGTCTAAACACGGTTATCTTAACGGCCTCATGCTCATTATTGAGACACACAAGGGACTTTCCTCATTTATTCAGTGTCTAATGCTTTAGATAGCCCAATCAGCTTCTGCCTGTCTACAGTGAGACTGACCTATTTCAGAACATGTGAGCAACAACGTTTTAATCAAGAGAAAAAAGGATAACTTAAGACTGGTTCAGCAGAAGAACTGCAGGAAGTGATTTTAGATTAGAACGGAGAGAGAGCATGACTCTGGGTTTGTTCATTTTTGCTAAACTGTTTATCCAATCAAATAAAAGCATGCCCAATTTGCTGAATAAACTACACATTTTAGTGGAGGGTTTATCCATGGAGGAAGTTAATAAATTCAAAGCTCCCCTGTGCTTACTGTACAGAAATAACTATTGAAATGGAATATGCAGCCAAACTACCAGGAGGAAGGGAGCTATCCTCTCCTTGTTTATCGGTCTGTTCAAAACACTGCTGATTTGATGGGTGATGGAATGGTTATGCTCTTTTTTTTTCATCTTCACCAATCTAGCTGGGAAAAGGACACAATGTCCTGCAAAAGCAACTCTGCAACTGCTTGAACATAAAGTATTATAGTGGAGAGTGAGAGAATAGACTAACTACCAACTAAAACCACTAGGATGACTAAAAGCTTGGCTGTTCTTGAAGTTGGCAAGGCTGCTGTGCACCAGTGCATGTTACAGGGCATCGACCCAGATCTCCCTTGCTGTGGCCCCCTCAGCTGAGAGTCTGTAGCAACATAGCTAGGCATCTCTCTGTTGTGAAGAAAATCCACTAAACTACATCAGCTATGCGTCAGCAGGCTTAGAAACAGCACCATGATAGCAGCCTTTATAGGGCACCATACGATATATGACGTACTGCAAGGTGATATAGGGTGTGTACATAATAATGTATAGTCTTATAAGGAGGTCATACATGCATATATAAATTCTAACCATATCATAATGCACTATACCTGTGGGCTTTAAATAAAGTATTAGATGGGATTGAATAGGGAAATAATGACTCTCTTCCCTTTGTTTGCTATATAACTGTAGGTTCTACATTTTTAACAACAGTAATATTGCGCAAATCCTTGGTTTTTATGGTCCATTGGCAGCAGGGGCAAATGGTTAACAGAGGATCACAGAGATGTGGAAGGTAGAGTAGGTTTTGGTCAGTAACTGGAAGTTGTCTAGAAGTCTCAAGAACATGTTTTGACAAATCTAAAAAGACATGAGAGTGGACCATGATTGATGGCATTGAAAGACATTGAGGAGACAGTCGTGCATTTATGATCCAATGCCATACTTTAACCACAGTGAGGAAAAGGAGATAGATGAAAAGTACTAGCTATAGGATGGATTATTTTCTTTCTCGCCATCATGATTCCTGTCAAGACCGCAGTATCTGAACAGCTAGGAGACTGGAGGAGAGTGAACATGAATTGCCCAGAGCATAATGTGAGGGTTGTGGTGTGGATATCAATCAGAAGAGACCAGTGAGACCAACAGTTGGTAAATATTCAGCTAGGAATCAGAGACCTGCTCAAGCTCAAATACCCTGTAGCAGACTGTACCTTAAACATCCCTGTGGTATTCTCTGTTTAGAGGAATTCTAGGGTACCTGCTGCTGGCTTAGGCAGGCTCTGATATAGTGAACCCATTATTTTATACAGTATGTGGATAGCGCTCCTGGACAGGGGAATTAGAGTATAAATTGTCCCACCGGCACACAGTACATCTCAGCACCGTGCAAATACCTCTGGCAAATAAAGATGAGCTATTCAATTCTAGAGTAGGTCTAAGAGCCAGCAGTCACAGGTGTGGATGTGATATAAACCAAATGTGTAAATCAGTGTTACATAACTTATTCATCTGCGATTTAGAAAAGCCAGACCATGACCAACAGGGGAGTGCCTTTATCTCTGAAATTTTTACTGATTTGATAATTCCAACTGATTCAACTTTAACAACGGTTGCTCTAGCTGGGAGGAGTTAAACCAGTAGCCAGCTATGGAAAATGAATCATCAATATTGGATGACTAACTAAACTCAGCAAAAAAAGTAACGTCCCTTTTTCAGGACACTGTCTTTCAAAGATAATTTGTAAAAATCCAAATAACTTCACAGATCTTCATTGTAAAGGGTTTAACACTGTTTCCCATGCTTGTTCAAATGAACCATAAACAATTAATGAACATGCACCTGTGGAACGGTCGTTAAGACACTAACAGCTTACAGACGGTAGGCAATTAAGGTCACAGTTATGAAAACGTAGGACACTAAAGAGGCCTTTCTACTGACTCTGAAAAACACCAAAAGAAAGATGCCCAGGGTCCCTGCTCATCTGTGTGAATGTGCCTTAGGCATGCTGCAAGGAGGCATGAGGACTGCAGATGTGGCCAGGGCAAAAAATTGCAATGTCCGTGCTGTGAGACACCTAAGACAGTGCTACAGGGAGACAGCATGGACAGCTGATCATCCTTGCAGTGGCAGACCACGTGTAACAACACTATCAAGGCACAAAGCAAGACCCAGATGCAGACACAGGAGGCAGATAGTTGGAGTCTTACAATGTTTATTTATCCAAAGGGGTAGGCAAGAGAATGGTCGTGGACAGGCAAAAAGTCAAAACCAGATCAGAGTCCAGGAGGTACAGAGTGACAGGCAGGCTAAAGGTCAAGGCAGGCAGAATGGTCAGGCAGGTGGGTACAAAGTCCAGAACAGGCAAGGGTCAAAACCGGGAGGACTAGAAAAAGGAGAATGCAAAAATCAGGAGAACGGGAAAAACGCTGGTTGACTTGGAAACATAAGAGACGAACTGGCACAGAGAGACATGAAACACAGGGATAAATACACTGGGGAAAACAAGCGACACCTGGATGGGGTGGAGACAATCACAAGGACAGGTAAAAGCACAGGATCGGTACATCCGAACATCACACCTGCGGGACAGGTACAGGATGGCAACAACAACTGACCGAGTTACACCAGGAACGCATAATCCCTCCATCAGTGCTCAGACTGTCCGCAATAGGCTGAGAGATGCTGGACTGAGGGCTTGTAGGCCTGTTGTAAGGCAGGTCCTCACCAGACATCACCGTCAACAACGTCGCCTATGGGCACAAACCCACCGTCGCTGGACCAGACAGGACTGGCAAAAAGTGCTCTTCACTGGAGTCGCGGTTTTGTCTCACCAGGGATGATGGTCGGATTCGTGTTTATCGTCGAAGGAATGAGCATTACACCAAAGCCTGTACTCTGGAGCGGGATCGAATTGGAGGTGGAGGGTCTGTCATGATCTGTGGCGGTGTGTCACAGCATAATCGGACTGAGCTTGTTGACATTGCATGCAATCTCAATGCTGTGCATTACAGAGAAGACATCCTCCTCCCTCGTGTTACCCTTCCTGCAGGCTCATCCTGACATGACCGTCCAGCATGACAATGCCATCAGCCATATCGCTCGTTCTGTGCGTGATTTCCTGCAAGACAGTAATGTCAGTGTTCTGCCATGGCCAGCGAAGAGCCAAGATCTCAATCCCATTGAGCACATCTGGGACTTGTTGGATCGGGGGGTAAGGGCTAGGGCCATTCCCCCCAGAAATGTTTGGGTACTTGCAGGTGCCTTGGTGGAAGAGTGGGGTAACATCTCAGAGCAAGAACTGGCAAGTCTGGTGCAGTCCATGAGGAGGAGATGCACTGCAGTACTTAATGCAGCTGGTGGCCACACCAGATACTGACTGTTACTTTTGATTTTGACCCCCTTTGTTCAGGGACACATTATTAAATTGATGTTATTTACATGTCTGTGGAACTTGTTCAGTTTATGTCTCAGTTGTCGAATCTTCATAGGTTCATACAAATATTTACAGATGTTAAGTTTGCTGAAAATAAACGCAGTTGACAGTGAGAGGACGTTTCTTTTTTTGCTGAGTTTAGTTGCATTGATTGCATTGGTTGATTGAAAAACAACCATACACTATATGACCTTCTGCCCATAGAAAATCCCCAGGTTTTTACTTCTATACACTCTAAGAAAAAAGGTGCTGTCTAGAACCTTAATGAGTTCTTCGGCTGTGCCCATAGTAGAATCCTTTGTTGAACCCTTTTTGGTTACAGGTAGAACTCTTTTGGGTTCTGTGTAGAACCCTTTCTAAGGAGGGTTCTACATAGAACCCAAACTGATTTCTAACTGTAACCAAAAAGGGTTATCCTATGGGGACATCCGAAGAACCCCTTTGTAACCCCTTTTTCTAAAATTGTACTGTGGGCTTAGGAATCTTGAAAGCAATCACAGTCAGCAGATAAGTTATGAAAAGCTCTGTGCAAAGGTTGCGCAAAGTTCTATTAATCGGAACAGAATAATTACTTGTTCCTACACCAATAATCGGCACATTTCCAGAAGCTAATGTTTCTTTTATCATCACTGATGAGAGCAGGGCGATGTTTAATAAATGTAAGCAGTGCTGAGTTATGATTCAGAACACATGTGCAGTCATGCATTCCTGGGAAGGAAGTATTATAATTCTCTCTTCTACAGCAGAAATGTCAGCAGAGCCTAAGGTTTGTCTTCCTTGCCTCCCCTGTGCACCATTTACAAGCAGAGTGGACAGTAAATCTTCTCAACTAAATCAAATAATCAGATATTACTGGACAGTTTACCCATAGCATGCAGGGACTGGAAAAACCCCTCATAATCACGTAGGGGCCGACTCTGACTTAAAATATGGGGGCAAAATAGAATAAGGGAAAACATTTTGCATCTCACCTCACCTATCCATCGCAATTCAGAGTTCAGGCCTGAACTAGGATGATGGAGGGAGAATCTCATATATGGAAATGTCCAGAGAGAAGCCCATCTCTGCCAACTGAATCTGAGCAAGAACCATTTCAAATGGTTCAACAAGGTGTGAAATGATCCTCTTCAAGCCTTGGACATGAATTTGTGTTTCTCTATTCCCCAAATAAAACCACTATTTGTTTTCCTTGGCACGGGCTGCAACCGATTTCATTATTGACCATGAGATGATGCTTAGGTGTATCAGATAGACCTCAACAAGCTTAGAGGAAGCCAGGCTTCCTCACCACTAGTGTGGTGAAGCAAACTGAAGGAACATGTATATATTGGTCCTTCTGTAGCTCAGTTGGTAGAGCATGGCGCTTGTAACGCCAGGGTAGTGGGTTCGATTCCCGGGACCACCCATACGTAGAATGTATGCACACATGACTGTAAGTCGCTTTGGATAAAAGCGTCTGCTAAATGGCAAATATATATAAATATATAGGAATGGAGGAATGGGACCGCATCTCCTGTTAGTCTTTTTATTTGACCTTTTTTTAACTAGGCAAGTCAGTTAAGAACAAATTCTTACCTACAATGACGGCCTACCCCCCCCTGCCAAACCATCCCCTGCCAAACCATCCCCTGCCAAACCATCCCCTAACCCGGACAACACTGGGCCAATTGTGCACTACCCTATGGGACTCACAATCACAGCGGGTGGTGATACAGACTGGAATCGAACCAGGGTCTGTAGTGACGCCTCTAGCACTGAGAAACAGTTCCTTAGACCTCTGCGCCACCCGGGAGACCCTTGGGCCACTATTGATAGTTGTCTTCAGTTGTTTTCTTGTTTTTTTGAATCCCAGAATGTACTTTTAGGGCTCTTTCACATATCCTCTTATGATCTAGATCTTGGAGCGTTTGGTACCCTGATCCATGCTATAAATCATGTGTGAAATGCAAACAAACCCTGGCTGAAACTAATCCTGGACCTGCGTGAGTAGCGGATCTAAGATCTAAGTATTGTGACACGACAGTGCAGGTCAAGGATAACTTTTTAGCTAGCTCGCTAACGTCATTTAGAATGTGCGTCTTACTAATCACACCCTGGAACTTGTGTTTTCAGGTCTTGTGAAAGCAAAACATAGTCTGTAGAATTCTCACAAACGTTCCAGGAAACCAATCCAGGGTACCAGAACGCCCTTAATAAGGACTACTTCATACATAATTACAACTTTGCTTCAGGAGATAACATGTTAGGATGTTGTATCAATTCCCCAATTGCAATATTGCTAACAACTCAAGGATTCTTAAAGTTTTCCTGAAATCGCCACATTGATCAGATATCAAAAGGAAAGAAATGCACGCATTTCAGTTTATCTACCTCTGGGGATTTTTCCATCTAAGAATTTGCTGTATATGAGCATTTCTGATGTACGGAATAAAAAGAGAAGACACATTTGAGTTAGTCACTGGGGTTTTACAGATGTTCAGATAACGGCGACTGCTACTCAGCCGATGCTTTGTCTTAGCGTGCTACAGGAATTTAAATCATTACAGGAGCCGATGCCTAAACTTCAACCGTCATCCAACCTCTCAGATGGGCTGACAGAAAGCCAACAATCCTGATATGATACCACCTCCACTGAACATTTAGCAGGTATTCAGTCACATTAGCCTGTCTGAGAGGTCCCAACAGCTTGGCTACATTAAATAGCTGTGTACCGCTGGGGATGAGCATATGTCCTGTAGCCCAGTTTGACACTGTGTCACTTAGATCCGCCATTCAGCCCCTCTCTATCCCCCGGGTGGCGTGTGAGCTATCACAACCACGAGGAACAGCTGTAAGGGCTGTGGCTGTGCTGCAGAGGAGAGATAACTGCTCCAGTGCCCAGTGGCTCACTGCTGCTCACGGTAGGGGGCAGAGGCAGAACCATTTGGGGGTGGTAAAGGAAACCCTCGGGCAAATGTGGCCCTCCTGGCTAGCCATACTGACCATTATACCATATTGCCCATGTCTCTACTAGGCTTCAGTCCTCTCCCACGCTTTCATTTGCTTGTACATATTTCCCACCCCCATTTCTTTCTCTCCATTTTTTACTCTTGGTTTTCTTTTTCTCTGCCTTAATAAATATTTTATCAAGTTTTGTTAAATCTCAGAATCACTCCCAAGGGTTCGGTGCTTACTTTGGGCAGACCAGAAGTTTACTGATGAAATGATGACCCATATTTAATGAAATCACTTCTACTGTAATTATATCTCTGGTTGTCATGTTTGTTTTGCAAAATGGGATATCTATGAAGGCTTACATCTCTAACAGCAACATGTCATGCCCTAATGCCCCTGGTCAGATGGAGAAATTGACTCTTAGTTACATCTGGTTTCTCTCATCCTCAGTGGGTGAAACAGCAAAGATAAACTGGTGCAGTAAAATGTGCTGAGTGAGTATGTGAGAGAGTTTGGAAAATGAAAGAGGGAGAGAGAGTGAAAAGGGAAATGTGTCTGCATTTGTTTGGCAAGAAAAGAATACTACAATAGAGTTTAGAAATCCTTCTGCAGTTTTTCTGTCATCCCTAACTAAGCAGAGATGCCCTACTTCACCAAAGAAGCATCTCTGTGTGCAGCTGTAACACTACTGCACAAGGAGAGCAGACAAGACAAATATAGATAACATAATTAAATCAAACAATGTTAGAGAAAATAGAATAGGGGGCAGAGGAGCAGCTTAAGACGGTGAACTGGATACCCAGTGATAACAAAGCCCTGGAGACACAGTCACGAGCGACACAGTCACGAGGTATGCTGGGTAATGGCGGGAGTTTTTTATATGTACTCTGTGGTGGCGGTGATGGGCTCGGAGGAATCAGAACATGCAGTTGACGTGAACATGTTAATTACCAGTTAAGTTTTTTTAAGGACAGGGATTGAAGCTCAAAAGGGAGAGGGGACTTAAATGGGGTCTCAACTTACTGTTGAGAGTTAAAATAGTAGAATACACAAGGTGCAAGTTCAAAATTTGGTTCATCATCAATTTGGTTGTGCATCACTCAATTAGCCATGTCAGATAACAATCTCGCATATGGCAAGATTAGGGCAACCGAAAGGCTAGAGCCGGCCCTACATCCCTGGTTACACTACAGTAGATCTGTCCAGTAGAAGCACGGTTATCATATGGACCCTCCCCAGGGCTCGGGTGTCCAATGCATTAACGTGCAGAGTGATTCAGCAACCCAAGGCATAGTGGAAGCATGCTTAAAACAGTTATTGCAACTGGCAGTTTTTGAAATCCCCAGTGGAAGGTGAAGAAGGTGACATCACACTTCTGATCCCTGTCAAACAGTTTGATCTGATTGCATTGCACTCATCTCAACAAGTTATTGAAGTATTTTTTGGCAGATATAATGTAGAGTTTGTCATTCTTCCGTCACCCTCAGCTTGTTGCCTTAAATGTGACATGCAATGGCAGCTGACTTTGTCAACCATCACATTGACAAAGTGTTTGATAAAACTTCAATAATATTTGCTCGTTACAGAAAATGAATAGGCACGGAGATGTTTATCTGATAACCAATCGATAGATACTTTTCACATGAACTTAGCTATCTGACTATCTTTTCCATCCATCCATCAAGATGGGCATAAATGACTGCGGGTAATATACTAGCCATTACTTCAGATTAATTGGTGTTGTGATGTGCTCCCATAGCCAAGCCAGCTGGTCCAGCATAGAGGAGCTTTGTTTAAGTGTTCTCTATCTGAGCCATTGAGCTAGTGCCTCTTAACCCCGAACCTCCATGGCTGTATCTTTGCACTACTTCTTCAACACTACCTTACCTGTTATTAACAGCCCCTACAGTAAATCCACTCCCCTACAGCAGGTTAGGCCTCCCTGCCTGTATGTTATATAGAGCAGCTCCATGCAGTCAAATGATCACAGCAGACTGACTAATGATTTTCATTTAGGGGTCTGACAGCTTGGTATTTGCCAGCCCCTCACGTGTTGATGGATCTCTTCATTTTGAGTAATTTGTTTACCCAGATACCATGCCCCCTACTCTGTCTACTGTGTGCCCATTCTACACGTCAGTCCAGCTGATAAATAACAGAGCACAGACAGGGGCAGAGTCACAGGAATAAGATTAATATGACAAATTAAGATTCTGAAGCAGATGAGCGTAAATTAATAGTCTCCCTCAGGCAGGTTCTGATACTGGGTGTTTACCTGGAAATCACTCTTTTGTTTTTTTGTTTGGCACCATTTTATAGCCAGCTTTGTTACTGGCAAGCTTTATGAAATGTATTTGACTGTTTATAAAAAGAAATGATATACTAGGCTAATAAAATATTTAAGTTTGTTTTGAAACAAATTAATCACAGATATGACATGATTGAATATCAAAGCCATATATAACAAGTGCAACATTTATGGAACCATAGTCATAATAGCAGTACTTAATGGACAAGGAATTCAGCACTGGTGCTAGAATGTTGATAGCATGTGATCCCTTATCATCACTGTTGCCAAGTGCTGCTGACATTCCCTATGACCCAGGGATGATGTTGTACCCTGACATTTTCACTCCAACATGCATGGAGGTTTCTACCCAGCCAGACGACGGGCTAATCCCCTGTCGGTCCCGGGGATCCCGGGGGACTTAGTATGACAGGGTGGGAGCTGCTGAGAGCTGCTAGGAGCTGTGAACATCTTCAGCAGGGAGCCAAGGACCTGGCTTCAGCCTTCAGCCTTCCACTGAGACCAGATGATCAAAGGATCCAATGTGGAGCTCAGGGCAGCGGCCCTGGCTGTTTGGCAGAGCTGAACTCATCAGTAACAGAAGGCCAGTAGCTAGTGTATCGTCAACATAGCTGAGATGATGCCTACTGGAGAGATAACCTCTACCTGTCCTATGGATACAGTCCATGATAGAAATACGCTTTAGCAAACCAACATCTGCTGAATTTTAATGATAAAACGTCAGCCATTTTCCCCTTCCAAACCAGGGTTAGACAAAAGCCCACAAGAGATGAGAACATGTGGTGTTGACACTAAATACTACAGATGTAGGATCTTAATTTGATCAACTTGTTGTTGAAGGAAATGTCCGTCCCAGCAGGAAATGCAAACTTGTAGTGTATTTGAGGTTAAAAAAGGCTTGTAAAGTTTGTAATTTTCGCTGTAAAGTGTCAGACTTCATTGCCCTAACTAAAAATGTATCAACCCCAACACAAAATCATTTAAATCTACACAATAATTCTAATTTCCTGTTGCTGCAAGATTATTTTCCTGTTGTGAGAAACTGGTCAAATTAAGATCCGAGTGATCCGAGTGGCGCAGTAGTCTAAGGCATTGCATCTCAGTGCATTAGGTGTCACTACAGTCCCTGGTTTGAATCCAGGCTGTATCACATCCGGCTGTGATTGGGAGTCCCATAGGGCGGTTTACAATTGGCCTAGCGTTGCCTGAGTTTGGCCGGGGTAGGCTGTCATTGTAAATAATAATTTGTTCTTAACTGACTTGTCTAGTTAAATGAAGGTTAAAAAAAGTGAAGGTGAAGAGTGTCTTACTGTAACAACAAATCGAAGCAATGATAATGATAGTATGCAGTTTTAGTATTGGCTGGTTATTTAGGCTGTGATAGCTAATTCCTCTGGCTCCATGATGATGGGGCCCTCATAGCATGCACCACATGTCAACTTCCTCTGTTGTCTCAGCTGTCTCCTGTTTTTAACTTGAAAGTGTGCCAACAATAATTGAATACTGGCTTTCACTGATTCTGTTTTGATCAAGATCTTTCATGCATGTAAGAGATCAAAGTCAAGAGTAAAGGCAGTTATTTTCAAAAAGGGCATTTTAAAGAGGAAATCTGCAGTTGTTACACCCATATGTACCCATTGATTCTTGAAGAATATAACTTATTAATGCATCATGAGCTTAGTTCAACTGTCGTACCCTGTCAGAACCCAAAATATAAGCTTGTTTTACTTCAATGTTTGTAAACAAAGTAAATGTTAACAAACACAATATAGCCTCAAAACATTAAAGCTATTTTAAACTGTTGCCCCTTTAAAGATTGATTTCAGGATTTCCTATGAACAAAGGTGCTAAAACTGAGTTAAAAAGATATGTCTGAAGGTAGCTATGACTCACTTGTTAAAGTGAGGGTATAGCGAGAATTTAAATGTTTTCACATAATCTATGGTTGGTGAATATATTAATTACACCACACACTGGCTGTGGTAGACAGATAAGAAGCCCATAACCTCAGACTAATGTGTTTTTATGTGATGTCCTTTATGTCAGGGCGACCAGTAACATCCTACTTTGTTGACTGAGAGAGACACATGGGGTGGAGGGAAGAGGGGGGCTGTAACTGGGCCCTGGGTACATGTCATTCCACAGATAGAGGCCCCACTCCACATTACATTGCGAACCTGCTCCCTTGTGAGATATCATTTATTTATCTCTTGATTTGGGATGTGACATAACCGTATTTTCCTCGGCCTCATAAAATCCTGAATTGCAGCCATGAAAAGATAGATGGGAGGGGAAATGGAGAAACCAAGTTTCCTCTCGGATGACTTTGTTGAGATTGACAGATTGAGAGTACACATATGCCATAAAGACTGATGCAATCAAAGGCAACACGTTTTCTGCTTTGCACCCTTCCCCCAACAGTCCATGAGAGTGAAACCAAATGAACAACGCTGTAAACAGAGTGACAGGGGGAAGTTTGTTTTTCTTCGGTCCTTTTCGGCGTTTGCCATGTTTCTAGCTCCACATACTGACAGCCAAAATGAGTGCCGCATGGCATTTGCCGCCATTTGTCAGGTGTAGCTTGCCATATTTCAGCTGTGATGTCAAAAGCACCACCAGATTTAATTTATTACTAGTATCAAATACACCGTGGGGCTGCCATTCAGACTGTAACCTAGCAGTAACACACATTTCACAGAGCTACGATGCTATGCATACTGTACAGAGATTCAATATATGATACAAATGTTTTTCAAATGTGAAATGGTAAATAATTCAGTATTTCTGAGCAGATGTCAATGTGTTGGTTAATATCCACTACAGTGGGGCAAAAAAGTGTTTAGTCAGCCACCAATTGTGCAAATTCTCCCACTTAAAAATATGAGAGAGGCCTACCTACTGCAGGTCTACAATTTTGTTTCTGGTGTCCTTTGACAGCTCTTTGGTCTTGGCCATAGTGGAGTTTGGAGTGTGACTGTTTGAGGTTGTGGACAGATGTCTTTTATACTGATAACAAGTTCAAACAGGTGCCATTAATGCAGGTAACGAGTGGAGGACAGAGGAGCCTCTTAAAGAAGAAGTTACAGGTCTGTGAGAGCCAGAAATCTTGCTTGTTTGGTGACCAAATACTTATTTTCCACCATAATTTGCAAATAAATGCATACAAAATCCTACAATGTGATTTTCTGGATTCTTTTCCCTCATTTTGTCTGTCATAGTTGAAGTGTACCTATGATGAAAATTACAGGCCTCTCTCATCTTTTTAAGTGGGAGAACTTGCACAATTGGTGGCTGACTAAATACTTTTTTTGCCCCACTGTATGTGGCAACACCTTTCTCCAGGCATCATTCATGGAATTTCAATAAGATTACACTCTGGTGAGTTGTGTTGTCATTGGAGTGGAGAAGGGGTAAACTGCACCACCATGGATGGCCTGGAGAGGGGTTGTTATATTTTGGGGAGGGGAAATCTAATTTTCTCCATGCAAGCTGGAGGGAGCACTACATTCAATCAAACATAAACATAAAAGGCTTTGGTCTTTGTATCCATTGAGAGGTCTCCATCACCAAGGCACTCTAATCTGATAGTGCATCTAACATAGGTCAGGTCTCCCTCTCTCTTCCCCTGTCTCCTCTATTCCCATTCCACTATAAACTCAAACACCATTGAAACTAGGGTGACCAAGGTCACTATTAGGGAGATATTGGAGTGGTAGATAGGGGGCCCAATATATTGCTTGTATTTTCCTCGCTTTGATGAATCTCTGGAATCAGTCTGACTGAAACTGGCAGAGTGCAGGAGGGCAGATAAAGTGATGCAGAGTATTAGATGTGAGAGAGATCCTCCAACGCAACAGACTCTCCCAGATATGAAGAGTAGGCGTGCTCTCTCACAAAGCTCTCTGTAATGTGTGACTCAAGTCATCAGGGCCTCCGCTCAATGGAGACTCCGTCAAGTGCATAGAAGTCTGGTGCTCTAGGATCTCATTCAGTCCAACATTTCGAAACAGAATTGCTCATTCTTTATATCAATAGCTTGTCTCGTCCCTGAGCGGTGTGTTGATGATTTTCAAAGCTACATACTGTATACACTTTTAAGTTCTGTAGTGTAACGTCGTTCTTCGTTTGTCGAAAGAGAGTCGGACCGAAATGCAGCGTGGTGGTTACTCATGACATTAATGGAAAAAGTGACACATGAAATAACTGTACAAAATACAAAACAACAAACGGAACGTGAAACCTAATTACAGCCTATCTGGTGAAACTACACAGAGACAGGAACAATCACCCACGAAATACACAGTGTTAACCCAGGCTACCTAAATACGGTTCCCTATCAGAGACAACAAGAATCACCTGACTCTGATTGAGAACCGCCTCAGGCAGCCAAGCCTATACAACACTCCTACTCAGCCGCAATCCCAAATACTACAAACCCCAATACGAAAATACAATATATAAACCCATGTCACACCCTGGCCTGACCAAATATATAACGAAAACACAAAATACAATGACCAAGGCGTGACAGAACCCCCCCCTAAGGTGCGGACTCCCGGACGCACCTCAAAACCATAGGGAGGGTCCGGGTGGGCATCTGTCCATGGTGGCGGTTCCGGCTCGGGACGTGGACCCCACTCCATTAATGTCCTAGTTCCTCCCCTTCGCGTCCTGGAATAATCCACCCTCGCCGCCGACCATGGCCTAATAGTCCTCACCCAGAACCCCACAGAACTGAGGAGCAGCTCGTGACTGAGGGGCAGCTCGGGACTGAGGGACAGCTCGGGACTGAGGGGCAGCTCGGGACTGAGGGGCAGCTCGGGACTGAGGGGCAGCTCGGGACTGAGGGGCAGCCCGGAACTGAGGGGAAGCCCAGTACTGAGAGAAAGCCCAGTACTGAGAGAAAGCCCAGTACTGAGAGGAAGCCCAGTACTGAGATGAAGCTCAGGTAGGTAGTAGGCTCCGGTAGATCCTGGCTGGCTGGCGGATCTGGAAGATTCAGGTTGACTAGCAGATCTGGAAGGTTCTGGTTGACTGGCAGATCTGGTAGAATCTGGTTGACTGGCAGATCTAGAAGATCATGGCTGACTGGCGGAACTAGCTGCTCTATGCAGGCTGACAGCTCCTTGCAGACTGACAGCTCTGACTGCTCCATGCAGGCTGACAGCACCCTGCAGACTGGCAGCTCCTTGCAGACTGGCAGCTCTGGCTGCTTCATGCAGACTGACAGCTCTGGCTGCTTCATACAGACTGACAGCTCTGACTGCTCCATGCAGGCTGACAGCTCTGACTGCTCCATGCAGGATGGCAGCACCTTGCAGACTGGCAGCTCCTTGCAGACTAGCAGCTCCTTGCAGACTGGCAGCTCTGGCTGCTTCATGCAGACTGACAGCTCAGGCTGCTTCATGCAGACTGACAGCTCAGGCTGCTCCGAACAGGCAGGAGGCTCCGGCAGCACTGTAGAGGAGGAAGGCTCTGATAGCGCTGAACAGGCGGGAGACTCCGACAGCGCAGGAGGGAAGGAAGGCTCTGATAGCGCTGAACAGACAGGAGACTCCGGTAGCGCAGGAGAGGAGAAAGGCTCCGAAAGCGCTGGAGAGGCGGGAGTCTCCGACAGCACAGGAGAGGCGAGGCGCACTGTAGGCCTGATGCGTGGTGCTGGCACTGGTGATACTGGAGCGAGGACATGCACAGGAAGCCTGGTGCGGGGAGCTGCTACCGGAGGACTGGTGTGTGGAGGTGGCTCTGGATAGACCGGACCGTGCAGGCGCACTGGAGCTCTTGAGCACCGAGCCTGCCCAACCTTACCTGGCTCGATGCCCACTCTAGCCCGGCCAATACGAAGGGCTGGTGTGAACCGCACCGGGCTATGCATCCGCACTGGAAACACTGTGCGCTCCATAGCATAACACGGTGCCCGCCCGGTCTCTCTAGCCCCCCGGTAAGCACAGGGAGTTTGCGCAGGTCTCCTACCTGGCATAGCCATACTCCCTTTAAGCCCCCCCCAATAATTTTATTGGGCTGCTTTTCGGGCTTCCATCCGCGTCGCCGTGCTGCCTCCTCAGACCAGCGCCTCTCCGCATTAGCCGCCTCTAGTTCTTCCTTGGGACAGGGATATTCTCCAGGCTGAGGCCTGGGTCCTTTTCCGTCTAATATCTCCTCCCAAGTTCAGAAGTCCTTTGATCGCTGCTCCTCACAATTAACATGGAGAGTAGGCTCAGGTCTGACTCCTGACTCTGCTACTCTCTTCCTGAGCCCTCCCCCAATAAATATTTGGGGGTGACTTTTGGGTTTCGCTCTGCGCCGCCGTGTCTTTATTTTAGACTCCATTCTCCTATACCTCTCTTCGCACTGCTCCAGCGAATCTCAGGCGGGCTCCGGCACTCTCTCTGGGTCGGCCGCCCACCTGTCTATTTCTTCCCACGTCGTATACTCCAAGCTTCTGCTGTCCATAACGTCCTCCCTTCGCTGCTGCCTGTTAACACGCTGCTCGGTCCGAGTGTGGTGGGTGATTCTGTAACGTCGTTCTTCGTTTGTCGAAAGAGAGTCGGACCGAAATGCAGCGGGGTGGTTACTCATGACTTTAATGGAAAAAGTGACACATGAAATAACTATGCAAAATACAAAACAACAAACAGAACGTGAAACCTAATTACAGCCTATCTGGTGAAACTACACAGAGACAGGAACAATCACCCACGAAATACACAGTGAAACCCAGGCTACCTAAATACCGTTCCCTATCAGAGACAACAAGAATCACCTGACTCTGATTGAGAACCGCCTCAGGCAGCCAAGCCTATACAACACCCCTACTCAGCCGCAATCCCAAATACTACAAACCCCAATACGAAAATACAATATATAAACCCATGTCACACCCTGGCCTGACCAAATATATAACGAAAACACAAAATACAATGACCAAGGCGTGACATGTAGAAAGTACAGCGGCTTTTCAAGAAGTACATGTTTTACATTGCTCAGTTATTAGCAGTGGTGGAAAGAGTAACCAATCGTTATACTTGAGTAAAAGTAAAGATACCTTTATAGAAAATTATTCAAGCAAAAGTGAAAGTCACCCAGTAAAATACTACTTGAGTAAAAGTCTAAAACTTTTTGGTTTTAAGTATACTTAAGTATTAAAAGTAAACGTAACTGCTAAAATATACTTAAGTATTGAGAGTAAAAGTAAAAGTATAAATCATTTAAAATCCTCTATATTAAAAACTTCTACAGGATTGGTGAGTCCCCTTCGGGACGGTTGAGCTAACGTAGGCTAATGCGATTAGCATGAGGTTGTAAGTAATAAGAACATTTCCCAGGACATAGACATATCTGATATTGGCAGAAAGCCTACATTCTTGTTAATCTATGCACTGTCCAATTTACAGTAGCTATTACAGTGAAATAATACCATGCTAATAAACCAATTAGGCACATTTGGGCAGTCTTGATACAACATTTTGAATAGAAATGCAATGGTTCATTGTATCAGTCTAAAACTTTTCACATACACTGTTGCCATCTCGTGGCATGGTTTTTTCTTTGTATTATCTTTTACCAGATTGTCACGCCCTGACCATAGTTTGCTTTGGATGTTTATATGGTTTGTTTGGTCAGGGTCTGATCTGAGTGGGCATTCTATGTTGTATGTCTAGTTTGTCTGTTTCTGTGTTTGGCCTGATATGGTTCTCAATCAGAGGCAGGTGTTAGTCATTGTCTCTAATTGGGAACCATATTTAGGTAGCCTGTTTTGTCATTGTGGGTTGTGGGTGATTGTCTATGTGCAGTGTTTGTGTCAGCACTATTGTTTATTAGCTTCATGGTTGACATTTTGTAGTGGTCAGGTTTTTCAATTAAAATGACGAACACTTACCACGCTGCGTATTGGTCCTCCGATCCTTCTCGCTTATCCTCGTCAGATGAGGAGGACGAAGACAGCCGTGACACAGATCTAATGTGTTATATTCTCCACATTCATTTCACATTTCCACAAACTTCAAAGTGTTTCCTTTCAAATGGTATCAAGAATATGCATATCCTTGTCTCAGGTTCTGACCTACAGGCAGCTAGATTTCGGTATGTCATTATAGGCGAAAATTGAAAAAAAGGGTTGGATCCTTAAGAGTTAAGTACTTTACACCACTGGATATTAGACATGGTTGTGGTTACGCAACTCATCTGTCCTTTCGACTTCTGAGGAAATGGGGTGGAGGTGAGGATGGCACCCAGTAAATGTATTGATTCGATATAGTACGTGTCCATTGTCTATTTCGTCTGTATCTGGGATAAAACCTATGAATCAGCAGAATAGAGTTTATAGATCACTTGCAAAGGTCACAAGACTGAGAAACACCATGTGCATTGTACTTTTTGAAAGTTCAATCAATTAACTACATGCATTTCCTGGCATTTCAATTTTTAAGCAGGAAGACAATCATATAAATTGCTCTGTTCTTTTTCTTGTCCTTCTTCGGAACTGATGCCAATGACTTAATTGTATTACCTTAATAAACTACATTACCACAAAGTGCCATGGCAGAGACTAATACATCTGAGTCAGTGGCACTGTGGCGTTGTTTAGATTGCTGAAATGGCAAGTAATTCATAATTGAGCTGGGCCATTAGGCTACTTCTCAAACTCTCTCTACGTTGGTGCTGTGATAAGGATTCAAACAGGTTTCGAGAGTGAGAAGTCCATGAGGTGATCATAGTGTTGTCCACACACACACACACACACACACACACACACACACACACACACACACACACACACACACACACACACACACACACACACACACACACACACACACACACACACACACACACACACACACACACACACACACACACACACACACACACACACACACACACACACACACACACACACACAATCACTCCTCTGGTAAAATAAGTGGAGGTCAGAAGATGGCAGATGGTTCACAGGTCAGAGAAGGGCCAATGGGCTTTTTCCAGGTCTTCATCTTTAAGGATTACCTGCAGCAACCAGTATTGGACCTCATTCTGTGCTACCTCAGGAGTCATTCTCAGTCTGTAAATAACCTCCACTCATATTCTGTCTTTGAACTACTCAATTACCCACAGCCTCAGCCACCATAAGCTCAGACTCAACCCTGATCCATCATCACCTGCTCTCTCTGCTGTAAGCCTGTAATAAGTGAGAAAGTTGTGGTGTATTGTGACTCCCCATGAAATGTGAGGATATAACTGAGAGATGAGTGTGGCACAGCCTGCAAGAACTTAAAAAAAATATATATATTTTTTAACCTCTTTTTTTGTGGTATCCAATTGGTTATTACGGTCGTGTCCCATCACTGTAACTCCCGTTCGGACTCAGGAGAGGCGAAGGTCGAGAGCCATCCAACTCCACTAACCCGCATTGCTTCTTGACACAATGCTTGCTTAACCCGGAAACGTGGTGACCGTGTCATTATGGTGACCATGTCAGCATGCATTGCGCCCGTCACAGGAGTCGCTAGAGCGCAATGGGACAACGACAACCCGGCAAGCCAAACCCTCCCCTAACCCAGACAACGCTGGGCCAATTGTGCACTGCCTCATAGGTCTACCGGTCAGCTGCGACACAGTCTGGGATTGAACCAGGATCTGTAGTGATGCGGCTATCACTGCGATGCAGTGCCTTAGACCGCTGCGCCACTCGGGAAGTCTGCAAGGACTTCTTTCGTTGAGCTGCCTTGTGTTACTGTATGTTCCAGAGATTGCCTTATGAGTCCATCTACTTTCAACATAGTCTTTACCTTGGAGCAATGTGTCACATGACATGATGCCCTTCCACATGATGCTATGTTCTCTGCTTTTTAAAATACCTGACCTTTACCTTTCACACATGCTTTCAAATAATTAAAGAATTATCACTTTGGCCAAGCTGCAGCCTCTGTAATTTGATCCATTTACTGTAGTTTCCAAGCTTGGGAGTTACAATATGGGCAAACACACTTAAATAAAGAACCGACTGCAATACTTCACATGGATTTGTAGGAGATGGCATTTATAACAGCAGGAAGTGAAGTAAAATAAAACAAGCGTCTTAGTTTCCAATTATCTTGCAAATACCATGTCACATTATTATTAGGAGAGGGCAATTTGTTGAAGTTGCATTTCTTTGTGCGACTGCTTGATAGATAATGTTTACCAATGGTCAATTACCATATCTGAGAGAGTATTAGCTAGCTTGAGTGTGGTTGCATTGTCATGAATGTGGGGCGGGAAATGTGTAGAAGTTCACATAAAGGTCAGTTCTGATATACTCTATAATCAGTGTGTAATAAAGAACTGGCAGGATTACTGGCAACCCTATAATTCAATACACACTGAAACCTGAAGTAATCAACTGGTGATATAGCTAAGTCTTTATTACCACTGCAGCTTTTGCAGAGTTTTCTGAAACATTACCCCAGTATTTTCTCTCTTAGCTGCAACAGCCGCTCTATGACAATATACTGTATTAATAACTCTACAAAAGTACTGTAAAGCAGTTCTGATTGTGTGTTCGTCTTTGAACTTTCCAAATCTTTCCAATGTCTCCAGTTCTGCAACGTTCGTGGAGGAGATTGCAAACATCTTATTCAAGGCCAAACTGTATGGAAAATCCCTCTAAAGTGAAACTTATAATGGTTACCAAAACCTACCCACTGGGCACACACTGGTTGAATCAACGTTGTTTCCATGTATTTCAATTAAATACATTCAACCAATGCGGAATAGACATTGAATTGATGTCTGTGCCCAGTGGGTATGCATTAAGATATTTATTAACTACTTCACCCCTGTGGCGTTGATATGTAACTCCAATCAAGTTCTAGAAACATCCCCGGGATGACCAATTTCAACTCAATTTTGTGTCTCATAGCAAAGGGTCTAAATACTTATGTAAATATGTTTTTCTGTTTTTATTTTTAATAAACTTACAAAAATGCCTAAAATCCTGTTTTCTCTTTTTCATAATCGGGTATTGTGTGTAGATTGATGAGAATTAATATTTATTTAATCCATTTTAGAATAAGGCTGTAACTTAACAAAATGTGGAAAAAGTCAAGGGGTCTAAATACTTTCCGAATGCACTGTATATTCAAGCAGTGAGTGCTGTGAATAATAGATTGTCATTGACATGAGTACAGTTCTACTTGGGATCTGTCTGTTGAGCAATTTCATCAGCCACTTCTCACAGTTTTTCCCTTCCGGTCACTTCTTTGTTTGTCTAGACATTCATCTTATTTGATCTATTGCTTTAGAAGAATGCAAGACCTTAAGAACCTCAATTGCATTTCTTTGAGATCCGAAAGTTCTTAGAGAATGAGTGCAACAGAATCCTTCTCTCAATTGAAGGCACATATTGATGAAGCAGGCCTGTGACTTTGAGGCCATTGATTTTGGTTTTACGAAAAGGTCAGGTTTAATCACTTACCATTGCTCTATGTCAGCTTTGATCAGTTGAAACTCTAGGAGAACAAACTGTACTGGATGAGGCTGTGGCCCTTTTTCGTTATTAATATGGAAACCAACTGTTATGGCAATGAGTCACTTCATTCACAACTCTTCTGAAGCCTAGTGTGAATTCCAGGTACCAGCGGCATTGAGTCAAAGAATTAGACAATATGTTTTGTCGATTGAAATGTCCCTTTGGTCTAATCCTGATGTATATAGGGATAACCCAATTACAGTACATTATATCATTAACCCTTCACTTATTAAGCCACACAAAACGTATCCACGGTAACAAAGTGCCATTCACTGCATACAAACCCCCTCACACCTCCCACCAAACATCGCAGTCCCTATGGTGTTAGATTGTTGACGAATAATTTAAAGGAGAATCCAGAGGATTGCATGCTCGTGATGCAATTACAGTTGCAAATAAAGTCACAGAATAATGACGAACACTATCCCCCACAGAAAATCCCATTTGGTTTGTAAACAGCCAGAAGTGGAAAAAAAACATTTGCTAATGTGTGATATCAATCACTGACTTCTGCACTAACCCGCCCCATTATGCTTTTTACTCAGAACGAGGGCAGGCTAATCGCAGTAACTCGCTGACATGTTTGTTGTGAGTGAGCTGCTGAGTGCCCGCTTGACTCAGCTTTGATTTAGACTTCAAACCAGTTTCAGACTTGTATTGACATCCAGTAGTATAGGCTATAGTAGTGTGACTACCGTCAAATCAAATCACATTTTATTGGTCACATACACATATTTAGCAATTTTTTTGTGGTTGTAGTGAAATGCTTGTGTTCCTAGCTCCAACAGTGCAGTAGTATCTAACAATTCACAACAATTCACACATCTCAAAGTAAAACAATGTAATTAAGAAATATATAAATATTTGGATGAGCAATGTCGGAGTGGCATTAACTCGAATACAGTATAATACATGATATACATATGAAATGAGTAAAACTGTATGTAAACATGATTAAAGTGACCAGTGTTCCATTATTAAAGTGACCAGTGATTCTATGTCTATGTACATAGGTTAGAAGCCTCTAACGTGCAGGGTTGAGTAACCGGATGGTAGCCGGCTAGTGACAGTGATTAAGTTCAGGGCAGGGTACTGGGTGGAGGCCGGATAGTGATGGCTATTTAACAGTCTGATTGCCTTGAGATAGAAGCTGTTCATCAGTCTTTTGGTCCCAGCTTTGATGCACCTGTACTGACCTTGCCTTCTGGTTGATAGTGGGTTGGACAGGCCGTGGCTCGGAGGTTGATGTCCTTGATGATGTTTTTGGCCTTACTGTGACATCGGGTGCTGTAAGTGTCCTGGAGGGCAGGCAGTGTGCCCCCGATGATGTGTTGGGTAGACAGCACCACTCTATTGAGAGCCCTGCGGTTGCATGTGGTGCAATTGCCATTCCAGGAGGTGATACAGGCCGACAGGATTCTCTCAATGGTGTATCTGTAAATGTTTGTGAGGGTCTTAGGGGCCAAAACGAGTTTCTTCAGCCTTCTTCACCACACTGTCTGTGTGGGTGGACCATTTCAGATTGTCAGTGATGTGTACGCCTAGGATCTTGAAGCTTTTACCCTTTTCCACTGTGGTCCTGCCTTTGTAGAAGGGGGCGTGCTTCCTCTGCTGTCTCCTGAAGTTCACGATCAGCTCCTTCATTTTGTTGACATTGAGGGAGAGGTTTCCTGGCACCACTCCGCCAGGGCCCTCACCCCTTCCCTGTAGGCTGTCTCGTCATTGTTGGTAATCAGGCCTACTACTGTTGTGTTGTCTGCAAATTTGATGACTGAGTTGGAGGCGTGCGTAGCCAAGCAGTCTTAGATAAACCCGGAGTACAGGAGGGGCTGAGCACGCACCCTTGTGGGACCCCTGTGTTGA
The DNA here is from genome assembly GCF_021184085.1 of Oncorhynchus gorbuscha. NCBI lineage: Eukaryota > Metazoa > Chordata > Actinopteri > Salmoniformes > Salmonidae > Oncorhynchus > Oncorhynchus gorbuscha. The sequence goes on along the minus strand of NC_060175.1, from coordinate 82,495,711 downwards.
GGATCAGCGTAGTGGAGGTGTTGTTTCCTACCTTCACCACCTGGGGGCGCCCGGTCAGGAAGTCCAGGACCCAGTTGCACCCAGGGCAGGGTTCAGACCCAGGACCCAGGGCAGGGTTCAGACCCAGGGCTCGATCTTAATGATGAGTTTGGAGGATACTATAGTGTTGAAGGCTGAGCTCTAGTCAATGAACAGGATTCTTACATAGGTATTCCTCTTGTCCAAATGGGATAGGGCAATTTGCAGTGTGATGGCGATTGCAACATCTGAGGATCTATTGGGGCGGTAAGCAAATTGAAGTGGGTCTAGGGTGGCAGGTAAGGTGGAGGTGATATGATACAGTCGTGTCTTTGGCTATGTCAGATTAAGTGATATAACATGTTATTCTATAAAATCCTTTCTCTTTAATTAATATTACCTGATTGAGCTAATCATGTAAATGTAGTTAACTAGAAAGTCAGAGCACCACGAAATAATATTTATAGAGCAGTTATCTTCCGAAAAACTCTTAAAGACCTAGTAATATTTTACATCAATTCAGTCTCATCTGAAAGTTGAATCAGCAATAAAAAAAATTGGGTTTAATGATTATCTAAATATCTAACTAATCACAAAGAATTACATATACACAGAATGAATCATACCTTGATTACAAATTATGTCATAAAGGAAAACGTCCCTAGCGGACGGAACAGATATGAAAGCTGGTTACACAAAGAAAAGGTGTCTGGGTTTGAGTGAAAGAGTGGGAAGACTGAAGAGCAAAGGGAGAAGCGATGTCTCTGTCGGGCTGTAGCCAGCTACTCTATCATAAATACAGAATCTTATGCATTCTAAATTACCGCACATTTGGAAAAGGAAAATGCAATAAATATTTACTCATAGATGCTGGTCGTGTTGGCCAACAGAGATCTTCCTGTCCTTGGAAGAATGTCTCTGGTGGTAAATTGGATACGTTGTAGTAACTTCGTTGTGTGGTAGATGGAATACTCTGTCTGTTCTTTCCTAACCCACTTTTGCAGCTGCTGTTGCTAACTCAACAGCAAGGAGGTATCACTCCTGTAACGAATAAGAGTTCAAAGTTCATACCTTTCGCAACCAAAGCTCACGCTGAGGTTGGCTTCGTTCTGTAGTTATTATCTGAACTCTTCTGACATCGGATCGTCATCCTAATGTACCCGGAACAGGAAGTTATATTGTCGTCAAGGCTTTATATAGGAAGGGAGAGGAGGGCGTGTTTCATAGTTTATAACCAATGTCTCTTCACGTGCGCGGGCCACTGAGTCGGGCCTAATTCACTCATGAAAACCCAATTCTCACATTTTAGAAGCTAAAATTTTAGAAGCTAAAATTACCTTTCATATTTTCACAAATAATTTCATATTAAAACATTTAAATTGCACAACAATTCCATGTGAATCTGATAATTATGTGTAGACTTTCCACTGTACAGTTTATGTCATCCTATCATTGATGAGAATGTCTCAGATGACAACCGAACTGACCGATCATATTAATTCAAGTACCGACGCATATGATCAACTGGTTGGATTACCAAAATATGGTTATTTTCCCCCCACCTTCTGATGTTCCCAGAATCCCTATGTTAATCAAGGGATTTTCAATAGTCACATCAGCAGGGTAGAGATAGGAAAAAAGGGGGAGGTATTTATGACTGTCATAAACCTACCCCCAGGCCAGCGTCATGGCAATACTTACCTAGCTTCTCAAACCACTTCATGATGACAGAAGTGAGTGCTACAAGATGATAGTTATTTATTTCAGTTACCTCTGCTTTCTTGGGTACAGGAACAATGGTGGACATCTTGAAGCAAGTGGGGACAGCATACTGGGATATGGAGAGATTGAATATGTTTATTAACACTCCTTCAAGCTGGTCTGCACATGCTTTGAGGATGCGGCTAGGGAAGGCCGTCTGGGCTGTCAGCCTTGCGAGGGTTAAAACGCTTAAATGTCTTACTCACATTGGCCACGGAATACGAGAGTCCACAGTCCTCAGGAGCGGGCCTTGTCGGTGGCACTGTGTTATCTTCTAAGTGGCAAAGAATGTGTTTAGCTTGTCCGGGAGCAAGACGTCGGTGTCTGACGTGGCTGGTTTTCTCTTTGTAATCCATGATTGTCTTGATTCCCTGCCACATACGTTTTGTGTCTGAGCCATTGTATTGCGACTCCACTTTGTCTCCACTTTGAGCGAATGCTGCCATCTATCCATGGTTTTTGGTTTGGGTAGGTTTTAATAGTCACAGTAGGAACTACATCGCCTATACACTTCCTCAGTCACCATGTCAGCGTATACATCAATGTTATTCTCAGAGACAACCTGGAACATATCCCTGTCCGTGTGATTAAAACAATCTTGAAGCATGGATTCTGATCAAACCAGTGTTGAATAGACCTTTGCACCATTACTTCCTGTTTGAGTTTCTGTCTATAGGAAGGGAGAAGCAGAATGGAGTCATGATCTGATTTGCCAAAGAGAGAGCGGGGGAGGGCCTTTTAGCCATCCCGAAAGGGAGAGTAACAGTGGTCGAGAGTTTTTGAAGCACGAGTACTACAGGCAATGTGTTGATAGAACTTCTGTAGTGTTTTCCTCAAATTTGCTTTGTTATAGTCCCCAGCTACAGGATATGTGGTTTCCAGTTTGCACGAAGTCCAGTGTAGTTCCTTGAGGGCCGTCGTGGTATCGGCTTGAGGTGGAATATGTATGGCTGTGACTATAATGGAAGAGAATCCTCTTGGGAGGTAATACGGTCTGCATTTGATTGTAAGGTATTCTAGGTTGGGTGAACAAAAGGACTAGAGTTCCTGTACGTTTTCACAATCACGCCATGAGTAGTTAATCATGAAACATACACCTCTGTCTTTCTTCTTCCCATAGAGTTCGTTATTCTTGTCTGCGTGATGTTCTGAGATCCCAGCTGGCTGTATGAACAGCTACAGTATATCCAGAGAGAGCCATGATTCTGTGAAACAGAGTATGTTACAGTCCCCGATGCCTCGCCCTGAGCTTGTCTACTTTATTGTCCAGGGACTGAACATTAGTGAGTAATATACTCGGAAGCGGTGGAAGTCCACTCCGAATACCTCTTCTCCACCAGTGGCGTCTTAGAGCAGCCTCTAAGATAAGTTCAATTGCCTTGGGTGGTATGAACACAGGTCCTGGTGAGTTACCGCCGGTCTGATATCCAGAAGTTATTTTTGGATGTTTTTAATAACAAACAAAAAAACCCTGTGGCTAATAATGTATGAAATAAAATTAAATACTGCAAAGTTGTTTCTATGTCAAACAGTTTTGTTATATTTCAGTGTTCTGTGATGTATATAAAGTGTAATATTGGGATGCAAACTCAAAATGTAACACATTTCAACTCTATATCTGACATGGTATTCTTTTTTGAAGCCCATTGTGAGGTATATACTTTTGTTTCAAAGTAGATTTGTTTCAGACTACCAAGAAACACTCTGTTTGACCCTGGTCTAGCCTACTGCAGTAAAAGGTTTTAACTGCCTTGGATATGCACAGTGTTGTGCTCGAGACCTAAAGCGAAACCGATTCAAGACCACGACTGGAGTAAATCGGGGGGTGGGGGTGGGGTGTCAAGACCGAGACCGGGAGGGGTCAAGGGGTCCGAGAACAAGTCAAGGCCGTGACCAGAAGAATGCAAGTCCAATTCAAGATTCAATATATGATTGGAATTTTGTCAAATCGCCACATGATAGGAGTTTAAAATGTCCAGTATTTCTGTGTTCATATTTCAGAACAACATATGGAGTCTTTAGACATTCAGAATAGTGAACAAATGCATGCTGAGGGAAAATAGAGCACCTTTACAAATTATTACTAACAAATTATTACTAGGCTACCTGGGGCGGCAGGTAGCCTAGTGGTTAGAGCGTTGGGCCAGTAACCGAAAGGTTGCTGGATTGAATCCCCGAGCTGACAAGGTGAAAATCTGTTGTTCTGCCTCTGAACAAGACAGTTAACCCACTGTTTCTAGGCTGTCATTGTAAATCGGAAATTGTTCTTAAGTTCTTAACTGACCTACTTAGTTAAATAAATAAATAAAAACACAGTGGGGAAGAGAAGGACTAAGGATTTATATAATATATGCTTTTTTTATGATGATGATGTTCTGATTTAATCTCTTCAGTATTTGTTGGAAAGGAAAGTGTTAACACTGAAGAGAAAAAAATATCTAATCTGGATTTTTTTTTTGGTCTCTGGGGAGATAAATCTAGCTAGCTGACTCAGCCCTTGCCTAGGCCACCAGAAGCTAGATAAAGGCATCTGCCATTCAACTGTACTAGAGAAAAATTTAGGAGTGACTGGAATGAACCAATCACATTTTGACTTAATGGATGGGACCGTTTTTACAAAAACATATGGAAACTTCTGCCTTCTTGAAGTCCAACAGGTCACTGTTCAATAGCAAGCAGTAGTTTTCCCATGGTCTAAGCTAAACTTTTGTTGTCAGCTAGTTTGCAGCGGCTGTGGCAGGGGTTATAAAGGAGGATGTTGTTGCTAATTTGTTAGCTTCTCCCTTTTCAAAAATAACTTTCAACTAGAAGTTCAATTTCAAACTATCATCATCTGGGATTTTTATTGTCTTTGAAATTAACTTATGTGTGTTGCATTTAAAGTGGAAGTGAAAGCATTTTAATAACATTAAACATAACATTAAACAGTAACATTAAACTTATTAAAACATTTTAATATACACCCGCAGGGAGAATATGACACTATTTAAAACAAATTCTGATAAGTTACCTCTTTAGATATGGTTATTTTCATTTTTTCATAAATTCATGGAATGTTTGGGAATGACATATACTAAGACGTTTGAAAATTCTATCGTAATATAGAGTGGGAAAGCAGCCGTGCGTTTGAACAATTAATAGACACTGCAGGAAATAAAACTGAATAAAAACATCTGTCTTGTCCAGGTCCAGACTATATACAGACCGGTGTGCTATAGCCAGTCAGATATACAGTATGCCTTTATACAAACAAGCCATTTGCCACACGGGCCTGCCATCATTCACTTCAAACTGGACTGTGTTGTACAGGCAGTTGCAACAGCTCGACTTTAAATCATTAGAATGCATTTACCAGAAACCACAATACACCTGAATGGATTTCTGCAAATACTGTATGTAAACACCACAGGAGTCCTCTTCCACTTGGGAACTTTACCGGTGCGCTGTCCTATTGATCAAACAATAGGACAGTTATGCACATCAAGAACAACAAGATCAACAACTAATGCTAGCCAGAGCAAGATGAGATCAAATCTAATGAAGGGACATTAGATAAACCCTCTCAAAATTGCACTGATAAATGATGGGGAATTGTAGCATACTCGTCCTTCTGCAGCTTGCCTGCAAATGCATGCTTGTCCCAATCAAGCACCCAAGCTAACTGGCTAAAGTTAGCTTGCTAGCTAGCTACTTCCAGACACAAATGAGAGAACACCTCACTCTGACCATTTCACTCATCGTAGCAGAGCTGGTTAGGCTGTTTACGTGTTATCTGGAGCATTCTTGACAAACTATGACTTTGACACCGGTCATATTCAGTGGGTGTTGTGCGTTCCTAAATTCATCAGTTGTTCTGCGCTCTGGCACACTCAGACGAGAGTGCTCTGAAATTGGAGTAGATAGCCCGTGTGAATTTGCAAACTCAAGAGATAGGCTTACTGGAAAACAGTTGTTCAAGTTCTTGCCAGCTAATTAAATGACACCTGCATCTTTAACTGTGTATAGTCACCAAAATATGATTTGAGGGGAAAAAGTCACTCACCCACTCCTCCAATGGCATGAGATGACATCCTCCTAGCAGCTAGCTAGCTATCTAGCTAATGTTAGGTTTTGTTATTTTAGCTTGCTACATAAATAGGTATGCTAGCCTATTAGCCATGTTATGACTGACTTGTGATCATTGCCCTTGCTAGTTTGATTATATTGACATTCCCAGCCTTAGTTACATTTGTCCGTTTTCGTCCAAAGTATTGAGTTATTGTAACTGAAACAGTGCCTCCCGAATGGAAGCAGCAAACAATGTTTGGGTGGGCCTCTGTCCGTCCAGGTCCATCTATGTCTATGCCCCTGATGCGAATAGTGCATGATGACAATTGCGCATCACAAATAGCCTACTAACCAACACTTCAGACTAAACCTTTTCAATACCTGGTTTGCATACCCATTGTTGCCTTAGTTAGCATTTATGATAGATATCATAAATTGAAACATCTTTCCTACCTTACCGATGTCATTCTTCTGTGAGCTGCTCCATGCAAAACCAGCTGAGAGCTGCACACGCTTGCTGCCTGCAGATGTTATTCCGCTGAAACTAGGCTATGTGTGCGGCGAAAATTTGAATATATTTCACGTGCTTTGCGATTGTGTAGCATACTTTGTGCATGACTCCTCTATTGTACTCCATAATTGACAAGTCGTATACCTCCACTACTTTGATATGCGTCAGTAGAGATTAAGAAGTGAGTCTATATAATGCCTACTGAAACTAAATTGGGTGTATGACTTATACCTGCATAAACACTCCACTACACCTCTGGCCCTTTGTGTTTTACAAAAAGTACATTCAATATGTGGTCTCGAGACCGGACTCGAGACTGAGACTGGTCTCGGGTACTACAACAGTGGATATGCATATTGATAATTGATACAACTCAAAGACACAACTCAAATAATCAATGTACATTTGGTGAACTGTAAGAATATCTGAAGTCTATCTAGCTTGCATTAATTTGGGGAGGCTCTTAGGTGGTTGGCAATAAGAGACAGAGGATTGAATGCAGACAGGATAACCTTTCTCCAGGGGCCACTTTAGTCATGTTGAGCTCACAGGACACAAAGGTACTTAAGAAGCCACTCACTTTCCCTTTAAATACTAAGTACATATACTTTGCTGCATCTATTTCCTCTTTTGTAAATCCTCAATTTTCCGTCTCCCCTGTAGGATTGTGTTCTGTTGTATTGATTTCTCTGTATATATCCCTTGATGTTAAGTATTGAGGCATTCCTTTTTGCAATTATAATCATACCTACATACCTTCTTGCCATCATGTGTTGAATCAGATTTGATTGAATCAGGTTGTGCTGAATCATGTGTTGGATCAAATTGCATGTTTGAACAGGCTGTGTTTACAAAAGACTCTACATTAGGTGTCAAGAGATCCAGATCCAGACCCCCTAATGCTAGACAAATTGACCAAACCAAATTTAAACTGTGTAAAAATCATAATGGACCTACATTTATAGTCTCTTCACTCTGTCCAGCTTGCTAACAGTCATCAAATGTTAGACAGTCAGGGAGCATAGACCATTCTTAAAGCGATGAAAATTGGACTATTCCGGCGGCGAGGAAACATAACCAATTTTAAGTGCGGCTGTCCGGACCTTGGTGAAGACCAATTGCGGCCCGCAAGGCAAATGAGTTTGACACCCCTTCTCTACAACATAGACCCACTTAGGACCAGAGAAAGTTTTTCTTCTTCTGTGGGGTCAGTCTGAAACCAATGAGAATTGTACGCTGCTATCACACACCCTTCATCATCCCATAGCTCTATTTATAAGCCTCCTCATAAACCAGCCCAACTCTCTAGGGAGGTCATTCATTTCGCTCAGCAATATGTCACACAAAAAAATTCTATCAAAACTAGCAGTCTACTCATCTTATAGTGTAATTTCTTTGCCGAAAGTAATGGACATCATTTCCAGTTGAAATCGAGTCAGATCCCACTCCTGTATCAGTCCAAACGGACCTGTCTGTGTAGTGAGGACCACAGCCCAAATGATTCAGAGGCTTCCTTCCATACTCTGTTCATCAATTCGGAAAATCTGGGTTTCCAAAAACACAGCACAGTGCAGATGTTTCCTTATGCATCGAGCTAAAAAAAAGCTACATTGATGGATGCACTGTGGTAATGTTGTGTGTGGCTGTTAACTCACTTCCCGTGTCTCAGTCTTTATCTGAGCACTGCCACACTGACCTATGACCTCTCTAAGCTTATATCTTCCTTCTCCTTCAGAGTATCAGGGCATTGAGCTGGACTTGCTGTCAAGGGGCTGCCTAATGAACTGCCTCACAGGGAGAGAGGGGGATGCTCTAGCAAATACCAATGTCTTTCCCTCCATCTTGTTTCTCCGTGCCTTTCCTTTTTATAGCCACATTTCAGCATGGTTCCGGCTGACCTAGGGTGTTTTCCCTTAGATGAAATGCCCCAGAGGTGTGAATAGTTCATCTGGAAAGAGATATATCATGCTTTGGGGTGCAAGGTCTTTGTGAGGAAGTTGCAAATAGGATGCATTTTATCACATTGTGTTTAGATGTTATGCATATTTAAAACAATTTAGGTGATGTAAAAGTGTTTAAATACTATGTATTTGTTTCACCTATCTTTGTGCTTGTCTCCACCCCCTCCAGGTGTCACCCATCTTCCCCATTATCCCTGGGTATTTAAACCTGTGTTTTCTGTCTGTCTGTGCCAATTTGTCTTGTATGTTCCAAGTCAACCAGCGTGTTTTTTCCGTGCTCCTGCCTTTTCTATTCTCCTTTGCTAGTTCTCCCGGTTCTGACCCTCGCCTATTTTCTGGACTGTGTACCTGCCTGACCATTCTGCCTGCCCTGACCTCGAGCGTGCCACGCTGTACCTCCTGGACTCTGAACTGGTTTTGACCTTTTCCCTGTCCACGACCATTCTCTTGCCTACCCCTTTTTGGATTATTAATAAATATCAAATACTCAAACTATCTGCCTGTCGTGTCTGCATCTGGGTTTCGCCTTGTGCCCTTATACAGGGATCCCTTGAGGATAGTATAATTATTTTGGTAATGAAAATGGAAGACACACAATAATACATTGTGATAGACACCACAAAAAACACCACAACCCTACAAAATAACTACAGTATTTGACTATTTCTGTCCCTTTCTCTATCCTCTCTTTGTTGAGGGAGATACAGGGGATACATGAGATGATTCATTCATCATTGATCAACATTGTGTCGATGGGAACCTCCAGTGGTGAAAATAATGTGGGGGTTCATACTGTGAGAATGTACCCACTGGGCACAGATGTCAGTTCAACATCTATTCCATGTTGTTTCAACGTAATTGAATTGAAATGATGTGGAAACAACGTTGATTTTAAACCATTGGGTGCCCAGTGGGTAGCTTGCTCAGTGTTATTATTGTTATAGTGTCTTAAACATGTCTTGGGGCAAATATTTTTTCATCTATTTACCACAAAAACCTGAAAATTAATTACTTTCTCTAGACCTTGATAGAACTCCGATTTCATTCAGAAATATATTATGTGTACGCAATGTCCCTAATAACTACATTTATTGTCAAATAACATACCCTTTTTTGCCCCTTATTCAGTGTTGCACCTTGTAGAGTTCACGGTAATTACAATTATGGAATGATTCAGGAACTTATTAATAAAAATGGCAATTTATGGCAAAAAGGGGGGCGGGCCTCTTTTGTGTTGAAATGTACTACTTTTGTGTCTCCTGGTTATTTTTCCAAAAAGGTTCTGAACAGAGTGCAGGAAAAAAGAAATGTATAGGTTCCTACATCAGTCCAATCTGTCCATTACATTGGTTCACAACGGAGGTTTCATAAAACATTGAAATATAGCACTTTAATAGACCAGAACTTTGGGCCTTCTCCTATCCCATGTACAGTATTTGATAACTACTAACTATCATATTGTTTTAGGTGACTGCACTCTTTACACCTCATAAAGTAGTTATATGAAGTCCAAAACTAGTACAGGGTCATATTTTCTTCACATGTTAATTAAATTGAGATCAAACATTCACTGTAAAACTTTGATGAGGAATTTTGTTTAATTTTGAGCAATGACATAAAGCATACATTGTGTGTGCATTGGTTGCTTGAGTAACCAACACCTACAGTATACAGTTGAAGTCATAAGTTTACATACACATAGGTCATTAAAACTATTGTTTTTCCACTCAACAAATTTCTTGTTAACAAACTATAGTTTTGGCAAGTCGGTTAGGACATCTACTTGTAATTTTTTCAACAATTGTATACAGACAGATTATTTCACTTATAATTCACTCTATCAAAATTCCAGTGGGTCAGACGTTTACATACACTAAGTTGACTGTGCCTTTAAACAGCTTCCATTAAATGTCATGGCCTTAGAAGCTTCTGATAGAATAATTTACATAATTTGAGTCAATTGGAGGTGTACCTGTGGATGTATTTAAAGGCCTACCTTCAAACTCAGTGCCTCTTTGCTTGACATCATAGGAAAATCAAAAGAAATCAGCCAAGACCTTGTAAAAAAAATTGTAGACCTCCACAAGTCTGGTTCATCCTTGGGAGCAATTTCCAAACGCCTGAAGGTACCACGTTCATCTGTACAAACAATAGTATGCAAGTATAACCACCATGGGACCACGCAGCCATTATACAGCTCAGGAAGAAGACGCGTTCTGTCTCCTAGATATTAATGCTCTTTGGTGTGAAAAGTGCAAATCAATCCCAGTACAACAGCAAAGGGCCTTGTGAAGATGCTGGAGGAAACAGGTACAACAGTATCTATATCCACAGTAAAATGAGTCCTATATTTACATAACCTGAAAGGCCATTCAGCAAGGAAGAAGCCACTGCTCCAAACCGGCCATAAAAATGTCAGACTACGGTTTGCAACTGCACATGGGGACAAAGATCATACCTTTTGGAGAAATATCCTCTCGTCTGATGAAACAAAAATAGAACTGTTTGGCCATAATGACCATCGTGAAATTTGGAGGAAAAAGGGGAAGGCTTGCAAGCCGACAAACACCATCCCAACCGTGAAGCACTGGGATGGTAGCATCATGTTGTGGGGGTGCTTTGCTGCAGGAGGGACTGGTGCACTTCACAAAATAGATGGCATCATGAGGGGGGGAAAAGACCCATGCAGTGGTTATATTCGCTACACAATAACCGGCATTTATTCACTGTTAGGGCACTCATAAGCTGAAGCAACATCACAAGATATCAGTCAGGAAGTTAAAGCTTTGTCGCAAATGGGTCTTCCAAATGGACAATGACCCCATACTTCCAAAGTTGTGGCAAAATGGCTTAAGGACAATGAGGTCAAGGTATTGGAGTGGCCATCACAAAGCCCTGACCTCAAACCTATAGACAATTTGTGGGCAGAACTGAAAAAGTGTGTGTGAGCAAAGAGGCCTACAAACCTGACTCCGTTACACCATTTCTGTCAGGAGGAATGGGCCAAAATTCACCCAACTTATTGTGGGAAGCTTGTGGAAGGCTACCTGAAACGTTTGACCCAAGTTAAACAATTTAAAGGCAATGCTACCAAATACAAATTGAGTGAATGTAAACTTCTGACCCACTGGGAATGCGATGAAAGAAATAAAAGCTGAAGTAAATAATTTTCTGTACTATTGTTCTGACATTTCACATTCTTAAAATAAAATGATGACCCTAACTGACCTAAGACAGGGAATTTTTACTAGGATTAAATGTCCGTATTTGTCCGCAAATATGTCCGTATTTGCTGCTGTGAGCCACATATGAAGTTCCCTCGCAGGAAATAAAAGTTATTTGAAATTGAATTGAAGGAACAGTGAACATGTTCTTGTTTGTGGCTAGATTCATTAAAGTCCTCTGCACGAGCAAAATGTTCTCTCAGCCAGGTTGGGAGTAGATCGTAATAATGATTTCTCAACCTGTGAGAGCTTTGTGGATGCCTCGGAGAGGCGAGGGGGACCAGCAAATTGCCTTCCTTTGTATCTTAATAAGCAATAATTGAAGATATTAGTGGGATGACATGCTCATCTTCTTTCTTATTTTGCATTCTAATGGCTTCTATCCCCTTCCCTTCTAAATGTTTCAATGGCTGAGGGATTTATTGCTGTTTCAAATTGTCAGTGATCAGCCTAGGACCATTGTTGATACTACATTGTACCTAGGACAAGTTGATACTACTCTGTGACTAAGACCAGTGTTGATACTACACTCCTAGAAAAAAGGGTTCCAAAAGGGTTCTTTGGCTGTCCCCATAGGAGAACTGTTTTGGGTTCCACGTGGAACCGTTTTGGGTTCCATGTAGAACCGAAAAGAGTTTTACCTCAAACCAAATGGTTTCTCCAAAGGTGTCTCTCATGATGGACAGCAGAATAACCCTTTTAGGTTCCAGAGAGCACCTTTTTTTTCTATGAGTGTACTCTGTGCCTGGGACCAGTGTTGAGACTACTCTGTGTATGATAGATGTCTGCTTGGCAAGTTCTCTCCTCATATTACACTGTGAGAGAGACTTTGTGGAGGGACATTAACAAGCATAGTTGGCTTCAAGTTGGCTGACTTAGGTTAGTCAGCAGTTTGATTCTGGCCCTAAAAGTTAGAGCTGATCATTCCAACATCAGGTTATGTTTTACCTTCCACACTATCCCTGTCTCTAACTAGCATTCCTATTCCCACTGCTTCGGCCAAGCAATAATGATGTCATACCACATCTTCCATCAGTATCCTATCTCCATTCATCATGCTGAGAGATCCAGATGTACAGCCTAACACAGCATGGCCAGCCGGCTTTAATGGATCACACTGATAATGGCGATACATCATTCCCAGCGCCACCGCATGCCAACATGGTTTGGTTGTTGGGTTGTTATTAATAACAAGCAACACATTTTCTGGGAATTAACATGGTATATTCGCAGCTTGGTGATGATTCAGACGAGTTTAATAAATATAGTAATCCAGAGCTTTGTCAGACCAGCCGTTTATTCACAACCGAGATGCCTCGCATACAATAGAATAGATGATCTGGCTGTTATTATAGAGTCCAGTCACATTGCTACAGTACTTACCCCTTTAACACTGTGGCAGGTGGCTAGAGCTCTTTGGGATAATTCTACATTAGAATAATGCTGCAAATCAGCCAGGGTCCTCAGCCACAATACCACACTTCTACAGCCACCTTGCTACCACTCATCCAAGTCTTTCCTCGCTTCTCTCTCCTCCCCCCTAACTATCTCCAAAGATGCATTATTCAACACATCATTTAATCTGCTTTTTCAAAGCAGATGGGGCCTCCATTGAGGAGACACATTATTGTCCTGCTATGACTGATTCCCCAACATGAATCACCCACAGCTAACAAGGTGTCAAGAGGATAAAACAAGGTTGACTCACATTGTATTTTGTAGTAGTGGTCTACAATAAAGCCATATACCCTAGCTATGTTCAATATTAACTTTGGGAATGATTCATCACAACCATAATCATTATTTGAATGAATGTGTTATTCATTTATTATCTGAATGAATGTAATGTTTGTATCAGAAGTGATGAGACCTAGCATTTTCACAGGTAATACGTGCATTTTCAAAATGACAGGCTAGAGAATTTGCTTTCCTACATGGTCAGTGTGATAATTAGCCTACTCGTTTGGTCAAGGCAGCAGTATTTACTACATGTTATAGTACTGTATGTCTGTGAGTGTGTAATAATGTGTTCTCAAGGATTACAGAGACCCATGCAGTGGTTATATTCATTACACAATAACCGGCATGTATTCACTGTTAGGGCACTCATAAGCTGCAATCACAAGATGCTCCATAACTACAAATTGTGTGCTTTAGCTTTGCCCATAATGGCTGCCCTGTCGTGATCTCTAGTCATGTACCAGTTCCTGAAATACTTAGGAGTACGTCTGTTCTTATGTGTCCCCTCATTTTCAGGAGAAATTCTATTAGTTCTAATTCTAATTCTATTAGTACCTCTAATGGGAATCTTGGCATGTGCAGACAAAAACAGTCAAACAAAAACATTAATATATAATAGCCTCCATATTGCTACATAGCTCCAAGCGTTTCTGCAGAGACTGTGTTCCTTCCTGACCAGTTACTGTAGGTTACTATTATTAAGGGGATACTCAAACATTTCATATCCAGCAAATTTTTGAACGCTTTTAAAACACGGAAGCCAAATGCGGAAACTATGGATACAACTTCCTCTGCACTTGCGCAAATATGATAATGCCACTAGAAATCCCTGCTTTAGCATGTTTCTGTTAGACAAATTATCTTGACAAAATACAACATACTGGCCTGCCAATGTGCCTGGACCTTCTATGTTATGCAGGTGAATGAGGACCCAAAAGCGACTTGGCGAAAACAGAGTCTTTAATCCAGTAAAGTAAAATACAATCAAAAAACACAACTTCCACTCGTAATGATGAGAACCGACTGGAGACTCGATCTTGAACAGCAGGTAGCCTCGGGAAGGCACTTGAACCTAGCAGACTCAGACACCTGCTCACCACGCAGCATCTGAGGGAAACACGACACGACTGGGCGATACACAAACACAGCACGGTGACCAATACATACAAGGATCCGACAGGACAGGAACGGAACACAAAGGAAGAAATAGGGACTCTAATCAGGGGAAAGGATCGGGAACAGGTGTGGGAAGACTAAATGATTGATTAGGGGAATAGGAACAGCTGGGAGCAGGAACGGAACGATAGAGAGAAGAGAGAGCGAGAGAGGGAGGGAGGAACAGCTGGGGGGAGAGAGAGGGATAGAAAGAGGGAACGAACCTAATAAGACCAGCAGGGGGAAACGAACAGAAGGGAAAGCATAATGACAAGACAATATATGACAAAACATGACAGTACCCCCCACTCACCGAGCGCCTCCTGGCGCTCTCGAGGAGGAACACTGGCGGCAACGGAGGAAATCATAGATCAAACGGTCCAGCACGTCCCGAGAAAGAACCCAACTCCTCTCCTCAGGACCGTAACGAAAAAACGATAAAAAGGGAAACTAGGGTACTACTCTCAGGGAAAGGAAAAAAAAAAAATGAGACACGGGTAGAGAACTGAAAACTTTAGAGCAACAGAACAGGACCAAACAGGCCAGGAGAGTAACAACTAGGGACAGACTGAGACACAGCAAGGGCAGGAACAAGAACAGGAGAGATGCGATGGCAGGGAACAGACTGAGACCCAGCAAGACCAGGAGCAGAAGCAGAAAAATACGCACAAGGGTGGACCCCATCGTCAGTATCGGAGCGCTGGGACAGAATGGCTCCCACGCCCACCCCCGACGCGTCAACCTCAACAAAAACTGTTTAGTGACGTCAGGTGCAACAAGAATAGGAGCGGATGCAAAACGCTTCTTAAAGAGATCAGAACAACAATCATACGACCGGTGAGGAGGAAGGGAGTTGGTTCTGGACCGACTGAAGACCGTGCGCAGACCATGATATTCCTCCGGCACTCCTGTCAAATCACCAGGTTCCTCCTGAGAAGAGGGGACAGAACAAACAGGAGAAATAGCAGACATTAAACACTTCACATGACAAGAAACGCTCCAGGAAAGGACAGAACCACTAGACCAATCAAAAGAAGGATTATGACACACTAGCCAGGGATGACCCAAAACAACAGGTGTAAAAGGTGAACAAAAAATCAAAAAAGAAATGGTCTCACTATGGTTACCAGATACAGTGAGGGTTAAAGGTAGTGTTTCATATAATATACTGGGGAGAGGACTACCATCCAAGGCAAACATGACCGTGGGCTCCCTAACTGTCTGAGAGGAATGTCATGTTCCCGCGCCCAGGCTTCGTCCATAAAACAGCCCTCTGCCCCAGAGTCTATTAATGCACTGCAGGATGCTGCCGATCCGGTCCAGCGTAGATGGACCGGTAAAGTAGTACATGTACTTGACGGAGAGGACCGTCTAGTAGCGCTTATCAGTCGCCCTCCGCTTACTGATGAGCTCTGGCCTTTAACTGGACATGACATGACAAAATGACCAGCGGAACCGCAATAGAGACAGAGGCGGTTGGTGATTCTCCGTTCCCTCTCCTTAGCCGAGATGCGAATACCCCCAGCTGCATGGGCTCAACACCTGAGTCAGTGGGGAAAGACGGTAGTGTCGGAGAGAGGGGAGACACAGTTAACGCGAGCTCTCTTCTATGAGCTCGGTGACGAAGATCTACCCGTCGTTCAATGCGAATAGCGAGTTCAATCAAAGAATCCACGCTGGATGGAACCTCCCGAGAGAGAATCTCATCCTTAACCTTAGCGTGGAGTCCCTCCAGAAAACGAGCGAGCAACGCCTGCTCGTTCCAGTTACTGGAGGCAGCAAGAGTGCGAAACTCTATTGAGTAATCCGTTATGGATCGATTACCTTGACATAGGGAAGACAGGGACCAGGAAGCTTCTTTCCCAAAAACTGAGCGATCAAAAACCCTTATCATCTCCTCTTTAAAGTTCAGATAATTGTTAGTACACTCAGCGCTTGCCTCCCAGATAGCTGTGCCCCACTGCCGAGCCCGACCAGTAAGGAGTGATATGACGTAGGCAATCCGAGCTCTCTCTCTTGAGTATGTGTTGGGTTGGAGAGAGAACACGATATCACACTGGGTGAGAAAGGAGCGGCACTCAGTGGGCTGCCCAGAATAACAAGGTGGGTTATTAACCCTAGGTTCCGGAGGCTCGGAAGAACCGGAAGTAGCTGGTGACACGAGACGAAGACTCTGATACTGTCTTGAGAGGTCGGAGACCTGAGCGGCCAGGGTCTCAACGGCATGCCGAGCAGCAGACAATTCCTGCTCGTGTCTGCCGAGCATCGCTCCCTGGAACTCGAGAGTAGAGTAGAGAGAATCCATAGTCGCTGGGTCCATTCTTGGTCGGATCCTTCTGTTATGCAGGTGAATGAGGACCCAAAAGCGACTTGGCGAAAACAGAGTCTTTAATCCAGTAAAGTAAAATACAATCAAAAACACAACTTCCACTCGTAATGACGAGAACCGACTGGAGACTCGATCTTGAACAGCAGGTAGCCTCGGGAAGGCACTTGAACCTAGCAGACTCAGACACCTGCTCACCACGCAGCATCTGAGGGAAACACGACACGACTGGGCGATACACAAACACAGCACGGTGACCAATACATACAAGGATCCGACAGGACAGGAACGGAACACAAAGGAAGAAATAGGGACTCTAATCAGGGGAAAGGATCGGGAACAGGTGTGGGAAGACTAAATGATTGATTAGGGGAATAGGAACAGCTGGGAGCAGGAACGGAACGATAGAGAGAAGAGAGAGCGAGAGAGTGAGAGAGGGAGGGGGAGAGAGAGGGATAGAAAGAGGGAACGAACCTAATAAGACCAGCAGGGGGAAACGAACAGAAGGGAAAGCATAATGACAAGACAATATATGACAAAACATGACATTCTAGACTAAACTGCCTGAGAGAAAAAACATAACTGATCCAAATGGTTGCCTAAACAGGCAGGCAAGATGCAGTTATTTAATTTGATCACATCCTAAATTGAAACAGTGTGTTTGATTACATCTCCCTACAGGGACTGCTGATCCGAAGACCAAACCAATGTAGTCGTGGATAGTTCTTTAGTTATCCTACTGGTTATAAATCTGGCCCTTTTGTCATTTGTTACGAGAGTTCAATAAATCTAGAAGGAGACCGTTTTTTGGTGCACTGTTAAATATCATGCTGACCATCAATATAAGCCAGTCGTGGAGGTTATGACCAGGCAGTGGCGGTTCTAGCTCGTATGGCTCCCTGGGCGAACCCCCCCTTCACCCCCCCCAGACATCCAGAACAACACAAATAAATAATCATAACCTGTAAACCTATATGAATGTAAAAATATATACAAAAACAAGACTCATAAATATCAAAAAGAAGTAACAAAGTCAAATAGAAACATATTGTAGTATATAAATGCAAAAGAAAAGTGAATTATAACCTTGTCAGCATAAGGATTCATTTCAGCAACCTTTCGGTTACTGGCCCAACGCTCTAACCAATAGGCTACCTGCTGCCCAAAATACTCAATATTTCACAAAAGATACAAAATATTGGCATAATATAGACATCTTTCAAGTAGCTGCATACCTTTATCGTTTACACATTTATCCTCTTCTTCTTTCCTCTTGCAGTGATGGCTTTGACCTTTTCTTTTCCCCATTTGTGTTGATTTGGCACTCAGACATCAATACAGTACCCACCCCCCAACACTGTCAACCAAGAGTCATGACTAAACCAGTTCACTTTGGTGGTATGCAGACTGGTTTTATATTATTCTTAACAATTTTGCACAAACCAGAAAAAATGCAACAAAATATCTGTGAAATTATATATTCACATTATTATGAATGAATTGTGGTTTATTTGGTAGCACTTCATAGTGTGGTTGATTTTACTAATTGCATTAGTACTGTACAAAGTTAGAGGTGTGCTATTTGATAGATTCCCCCGCTCCCCTTACCTCGCGCTTCCAGTGGGGAGCATTGAGGTCAACCTACCCCAGCCCCCCTCCCCATCTCGTACCTCTGAATGGGAGACCTTCCCTAGCCTGTCTAGCTCACAAACTAGAATCAGGGCGCCCTCTCCGACAAGATTAACTGACCCACAGTCCCACACGGTGACATGATATCATTGACATGACGTGCAAATAAGCGATAGAAAACCGATCGCGCAAATGTCACCATTCCAATTTTTTTTTTGTGGTCGCCCCATGCCGACCCCGCCCTGGGCGGCTGTTCATGTTGCCCATACCTAAATCCACTAGTGCGACCAGGTCTACACTGTCAAAGTAATAATAGCATCAGTCGTATTTTCTTTATCAGAGCATTGCAAATATCAGGGCTACTCATACTGAAAATTGATCACCTCTCAAACAAGTAGGCCTGCGCACTTTCAATCTACTGATTAATAGTGCACATATGGTGTCATACTCATTATGTAATACTATGTATTACATATAGTATTAAAAATGCATATGTATATATGTCGTGTCTTTGGCTATGCTCGATTATGTGATATGACTTGCTATTCTATAAAATAATATCTCCGTAATTAATATCACCTGATTGAGCTAATCATGTAAATGTAATTAACTAGAGAGTCAGGCACCACAAAATAATATTTATAGAGCTGTTATCTCCCGAATAAACTCTTAAAGACCTAGTAATATTTTACATCAATAGCAATCTTAATTCAGTCTCATCGGAAAGTTGTATATTATTTTATCTGCACGAACCCTGAATAACAAGTTGAATCAGCAATACAAAATTGGGTTTCATTATTTACTTACTAAATACCTAACTAATTACACACAATTAATCATAACTTGATTACAAATTACGTCATAAAGGAAAACGTCCCTAGCGAGCAGAACAGATTTGACAGCTTGTTACACAAAGGAAAAGGGGCTGGGTTGACTGAAAGAGCGGGAGACTGAGGAACAAAGGGAAAAAGCTGTGCTATCGTAAATACAGTATCTTATGCATTCTAAATTACCGCCATTTGTAAAAGGAAAATGCAATAAATATTTACTCTGAGCTGCGCTTCAGTAGGTTGGTGGTAGATGGAAGACCGTGTTGCCAAACCGAGTCCTCTGTCCTTTGAAGAATGTCTCTGGTTGTCAATTGGATACATTGTAGTAACGTTGTTGTATGGTAGATGGGATACTCTGTCTGTTCCTTCCTAACCTGTGTTTGCAGCTGCTGTTGCTAACTCAACGGCTAGGAGGTATCACTTCTGTAGTGAATAAGAGTTCAAAGTTCATACCATTCGCAACCAAAGCTCACGTTGATGTTGGCTTCATTCTGTAGTTATTATCTGAACCATTCTGACATCGGACCGTCGTCCTCACCTCCTTGGAACAGGAAGTTATGTTGTCGTCAAGGCTTTATATAGGAAGCGAGAAAAGGGTTGTGTTTCATAGTTTACAACCGCTGTCTCTTCACGTGGGCGGGCCACTGAGTGAGCAGCAATATCTTATGAAAACCCACATCTCACATTTTAGAAGCTAAAATCACATTTCATCCAATCACAAATAATTTCATATTCAAACATTTAAATTGAACAACAATTCCATGTGAATCCGATAACTCTGATGTGTAGACTTACCACGGTAGAGTTTATGTCATCTTATCATTGATGAGAATGTCTCAGATGAAAACCGAACTGACATCATATTCATTAAGTTCCACCGCATATGTTCAATTGGTTCTGATTACCAGAATATAGTTCATTTCCCCCCACATTCTGACGTTCCCAGAATCTCTATGTTAACCAAGGGTTTTGCAAATGTAACCTCAGTAGGGTAGAGATAGGAAAAAGGGGGGAAGAGGTATTTATGACTGTCATAAACCTAACCCCCAGGCCAACGTCATGACACATATATATATATATATATATATATATATATATATATATATATATATATATATATATATATATATATATATATATATATATATATATATATATATATATATATATATATATATATATATATATATATATATATATATATATATATATATATATATATATTCCATCTATGTATCAGTTTTATGGTAGCATTATGTGTGGGCTGAGATTTGACTTGAGGTAAGGAATGACGTCATAAATTATTTGAGATTTTCATCCATTGTCCTAATGAAAAAACCTTGTTTTTCCAGATGATATATTTTTAATTGTGACATTATCTGGATGTGTGAGTACAATTGACTTTCACTGCTAGACCTGAAGATATGTAAATGCATGCTAATAACGCCCTCAGTGTTGGAACCAGCTGTATCTGTGTTAATGAGGATCTAAGAATATATATAATACTGCTCTTACATTGAGCAAGAATGAAAGATGAATTGTTCCCACTCTGAAATGTTAAGTTAATTCACATCTCAAAGGACAGCTCGGAATGCTGCTTACTCTGTTCCATCAGCGGCTATTTTTTAAACCATTGCAGTAGAACATGTTGTTGCCTGGGGAATAGAAAGAGAATGAGGCTGTGGCAAGAGATTCTTGATACAAAATAGATCTATATTCTCTTAAGCACAAGGCCTCCCAGGCAGTTCATTACAGGTCAGATTTAATCATATGTTTCAAATGAAACTGCCAGGGCCCCTCACTCAAGAAAGTGGCATTTCAATGGCTTACTTTACTGATACCTAAAACAGATTAAGGTAAGGATTAAGTGTAAATCCTCAATGGAACCAACGATGCATTTAGATTTCAGAGAATATGGCCTACATTTCTCTACAGTTATTATTATTCAAGGAATGATCTCAATCAAAGTGAATCAATCAGCAAGTCCACTTCTGCATAAGCAGAGGCAGGAGCTGATGTTGTCGTCTCTTAGCACTAATTGCTCTTTTCTATTGGCTCCCATCCCTTTATGTGGTAAACAAGTGTATTATTGTCCTGCGGTGATTCATTAATCACAAATGACGTTTTTGTTCAAATCTCAGAGCATCCTCAACCTTCATTTGTGATAATTTGCATGTTTAATGCAAGTAATAATTCAATCTGTAATGAGATAATTAATCACAGTTGATAGTACACAAATTAATGATTGCCATTCCTTAACAAATGGAATACCACCCCCATGTATCCAGGAGTGTGTAGATACTTTCACAAAAGGGAAGAAACAATAGGTACCAGGCCGATCTCATACATTCAATTCATCCCCGGCATTTTTGTTATGGCAACGTATATAAAATGAGATGCCAATTTGTTACAAAGAGTGGGAAATTAAATGGAAATGGCCCATTCAGCCAGAATGGGAAATCAATTCTTATCCTGTATACCCTGTCTGTTCTTTCCACTATTAGACACATTGAAACATGCAAACTCAAACAATGGAGTATCACTGTCTCACATTGTGTGTGTATGCTTTTGTGTGTGATTAAATGGATGATGGATGTTTCTCGTCTAATGCAGAGGGCTGTCACCCTGCTTCCAAGAGTCAATAACATTTCAGCTACTATGTATACATGTTCATCGCATATGCATCAGTCTGTACATACAGTATGTGTTCATTCCTCCATCCAAGTGTTCTTTAAGTTCTCACAGGCTACAGTGGTTCCTCCTTTAAAAGTTGCGAGTTTACACAGCGGTACCCAGCGTCACGGCTTTATTGCTCCAGACCACCACAAGGGGGAGTTAGAGCGCTCATTATGCATTTGGATCCCGAGGTTTTTATATGACCAATCATATCGAGTGGATCCAATGACGAATTTGACGCGAGCCACCCGTTCCTGGTCCAGCGTCATCCGGGTTTGGCCAGGGTAGGCCTTCATTGTAAATAAGAATTTGTTCTTGCCTCGTTAAATAAAGGTTCAATTTAAAAAACAACTGGCCGCAACCGCAGCGTAATCAATAGGAGGTGAACAGTGGCTGGTGCTGAAAATATAGATAACTTGTCATACATACACCAACAGATGGAGAAAACCTATCGAGCAATTCATTTCAACAATAATCTTCATTTTAATTTGACGTTACAAACAACAAGATGGCTTAATTGGAGTCTATTTCTTCGGAGCCTAGACCTATATGAAATAACTTAACTGGATGAGGTAGGCTATGAGGCTTAATAACAGCTTAAGTACGATTTTTTTTATTAGGCCTACTTACAATTGCAACTGGTCAAAAATGCATCCTACATAAAACAATAATTTAAAGAAAAAAGTCTGCACATTCGAACTAAAACAATGTAACTAATAATTAAAAGCGAACATTTCCCAATCCCAACCCTAAAAGTAATTGGAAAGGTAGATACAAATTATGTGTGACATTGTGGTTACAATATAGAATGTAGCCTATCATGCAAATGTTTCCTATTAGCAGGACAATAGACTTTTTATAGCCCGGCTACTGTTATGAAAATCCCTCAACTTGCAACATATTCAATGCTTAAGTACTCTAAAGTTTTACATTTCTAACTAACAGCATTTCTTCACCATCATCTTTATGCTTTCGTTAATCTTCTTGATCTTCTTCCTTTTTTTCTGTAGCAATTTTGAGCAAATTGCTCAAGGGCCACGGTTGATTCGTTTGTGAAGATGACGCTATTGAATGACTTGCCAGCTTTGAGCCATGCTTGGGCCTGCAGGATGCAAAGTTCTTTTCAATCACTGACTCACTCATGCATTGAAAAGGGCAAGGAATGAGATGGAGTCCATGCCAGGCACACCTGTGAGCTCTGAAACTCCACCTCGGACAAAGTCAACACACGTGGCAGGTTCATCAGGTCTTTGGTTCACAGAATACATAGCCTTCTCACTGCGGACATCTATTTCAGAACGTTTCGCGCTGCTCTGAGACAAGTATGGAGAAACGAAAATGTTCAAATATTCCATGATATTCTTAAGATAAGTGTTGACTGAATATAAGCAAGTGATGTCTGCTAAATAATCCATTTAGGTTTCTCCAGAAATAAATCATTCACCCACGACTGCGTGGCCACGCACGCCTCCAACTCAATCATCAAGTTTTGAATTGAGATTCCACTTTGTCTCTGTACTGACGCTTAGCTTGTTTGATAGCCTTACGGAGGGAATAGCTGCACTGTTTGTATTCAGTCATGTTGCCAGACACCTTGCCCTGATTAAAAGCAGTGGTTCGCGCTTTCAGTTTCACGCGAATGCTGCCATCAATCCACGGTTTCTGGTTAGGGAATGTTTTTATCGTTGCTATGGGAACGACATCTTCGACGCACGTTCTAATGAACTCGCACACCGAATCAGCGTATTCGTCAATATTCCCATCTGACGCAATACGAAACATGTCCCAGTCCACGTGATGGAAGCAGTCTTGGAGTGTAGAGTCAGCTTGGTCTGACCAGCGTTGGACAGACCTCAGCGTGGGAGCCTCTTGTTTTAATTTCTGTCTGTAGGCAGGGATCAGCAAAATGGAGTCGTGGTCAGCTTTTCCGAAAGGGGGCGGGGCAGGGCCTTATATGCGTCGCGGAAGTTAGAGTAACAATGATCCAAGGTTTTACCACCCCTGGTTGCGCAATCGATATGCTGATAAAATTTAGGGAGTCTTGTTTTCAGATTGGCTTTGTTAAAATCCCCAGCTACAATGAATGCAGCCTCCGGATAAATGTTTTCCAGTTTGCAAAGAGTTAAATAAAGTTCGTTCAGAGCCATCGATGTGTCTGCTTGGGGGGGATATATACGGCTGTGATTATAATCGAAGAGAATTCTCTTGGAAGATAATGCGGTCTACATTTGATTGTGAGGAATTCTAAATCAGGTGAACAGAAGGATTTGAGTTCCTGTATGTTTCCTTCATCACACCATGTCCCGTTAGTCATGAGGCATACGCCCCTCCACTCTTCTTACCAGATAGATGTTTGTTTCTGTCGGCGCGATGCGTGGAGAAACCCGTTGGCTGTACCGCCCTGGATAGCGTTTTCCCAGTAAGCCATGTCTCCGTAAAGCAGAGAACGTTGCAGTCTCTGATGTCCCTCTGGAATGCCACCCTTGCTCGGATTTCATCAACCTTGTTGTCGAGAGACTGGACATTGGCAAGAAGAATACTGGGAAGTGGTGCGCGATGTGCCCTTTTTCGGAGTCTGACCAGAACACCGCCGCGTTTCCCTCTTTTTCGGAGTCGTTTCCTTGGGTCGCTGCATGCGATCCATTCCGTTGTCCTGTTTGTAAGGCAGAACACAGGATCCGCGTCGCGGAAAACATATTCTTGGTCGTACTGATGGTGAGTTGACGCTGATCTTATATTCAGTAGTTCTTCTCGACTGTATGTAATGAAACCTAAGATGACCTGGGGTACTAATGTAAGAAATAACACGTAAAAAAACAAAAAACTGCATAGTTTCCTAGGAACGCGAAGCGAGGCGGCCATCTCAGTCGGCGCCGGAAGACTGCTATTATTGACTGCTAGTTTTAAGTTCCTCGGCATACACATCACAGACAAACTGAATTGGTCCACTCACACTGACAGCGTCGTGAAGAAGGCGCAGCAGCGCCTATTCAACCTCAGGAGGCTGAAGAAATTCGGCTTGTCACCAAAAGCACTCACAAACTTCTACAGATGCACAATCGAGAGCATCCTGGCGGGCTGTATCACCGCCTGGTACGGCAACTGCTCCGCCCTCAACCGTAAGGCTCTCCAGAGGGTAGTGAGGACTGCACAACGCATCACCGGGGGCAAACTACCTGCCCTCCAGGACACCTACACCACCCGTTGTTACAGGAAGGCCATAAAGATCATCAAGGACATCAACCACCCGAACCACTGCCTGTTCACCCCGCTATCATCCAGAAGGCGAGGTCAGTACAGGTGCATCAAAGCTGGGACCGAGAGACTGAAAAACAGCTTCTATCTCAAGGCCATCAGACTGTTAAACAGCCACCACTAACACTGAGTGGCTGCTGCCAACACACTGTCATTGACACTGACCCAACTCCAGCCATTTTAATAATGGGAATTGATGGGAAATGATGTAAATATATCACTAGCCACTTTAAACAATGCTACCTTATATAATGTTACTTACCCTACATTATTCATCTCATATGCATATGTATATACTGTACTCTACAACATCGACTGCATCCTTATGTAACACATGTATCACTAGCCACTTTAACTATGCCACTTTGTTTACTTTGTCTACACACTCATCTCATATGTATATACTGTACTCGATACCATCTACTGTATGCTGCTCTGTACCATCACTCATTCATATATCCTTATGTACATGTTCCTTATCCCCTTACACTGTGTATAAGACAGTAGTTTTGGAATTGTTAGTTAGATTACTTGTTGGTTATCACTGCATTGTCGGAACTAGAAGCACAAGCATTTCGCTACACTCGCATTAACATCTGCTAACCATGTGTATGTGACAAATAAAATTTGATTTGATTTTGATTTGATTTGATTCTAAATAACAAACTGGCTTTATTTACAAATTAGCGAGAATGTCTCACTCCATGTTCAAGAATGGCCTTTTTCTCGCCCACTCTAGGTTATATGAAAACTAAATCTCCAAAATATTGTTACTTTTTAAACAAAGTGATTATTATAATAATAAATGATTTTAGAATGATATAAAAGCCCCTTAGATATTCTCAGATATTCTCACAGATCCTAATGGAAAATGCCCCTTAGATATTAATTTAGAATCATCCAATCCTTTAAATGTAATTATTGGCAGAGTCATGTCATTGAAAAAACTATGTTTTAATATACTGTAGGCCTACCATAGTCAAAATGAGTCTCACTAGTGTTGAGTAATGTGCTGTTAAAAATGGTGTAGGTCTTATTTATTAAAAGAGCATATAGAAGTGAGAAGCAAAAGCCTACAACTATTTTAGAACAGTTTCACGCTGCTCTAAGGCAAGCATGGGGACTGGTCTTGATAAATCAATGAGATTTTTATTTTCACTAAATCTCCGTTTGGGTATTGGTTAGACAAGATGTAGAAAATTAGGGAGCACAAATGTTATGCTCTTAGTGGAACCTTTATTTGAACTAGGCAAGTCAATTAAGAACAGCATACTCCTTCCTCGTGCCCTGCGGGGATTCTTTAGCTAAATAGCTCAGTATTGTACTGCCGACCATCATGTTGTACAGCGCCATATTTTCCATTCCATCCTAATGGAAACCCAGAGGGTTTTTTCTTGGAATAGAAAAAAACATAATATTAATCAAATTAATTAAGGAAGTACCAGTCAAAAGTTTGGACATACGTACACATTCCTGGGTTTTTCTTTATTTTTACTATTTTATACATTGCAGAATAATAGTGAAGACATCACAACTATGAAATAATACCAGTCTCCCGCATGCCCGCATTCTGTAGTACAGACTAGAGGTCGACCGATTAATAGGAATGGACAATCTTTTTTTTTACACCTTTATTTATCCTTTATTCATCTACGCAAGTCAGTTAAGAACACATTCTTATTTTCAATGACGGCCTAGGAACGGTGGGGTAACTGCCTTGTTCAGGGGCAGAATGACAGATTTTTACCTTGTCAGCTCGGGGATTCAATCTTGCAACCTGACAGTTAACTAGTCCAACGCTCTAAACACCTGATTACATTGCACTCAATGAGGAGACTGCCTGTTACGCGAATGCAGTATGAAGCCAAGGTAAGTTGCTAGCTAGCATTAACCTCTTCAGTCGACCCTCTACTTTTTTAAACATTCTGTTAAAAATTGCGCAACATTTCAGCGCCCTGCTACTCAGGCCAGGAATATAGTATATGCATATGATTAGTATGTGCGGATAGAAAACACTCAGACGTTTATAAAACTGGTTAAATCACGGCTGTGACTATAACAGAACGTGCGTTTCATCGAAAAGTGCAAGAAAATCTGATCACTGAAAATGGAAATAAATATCCTTGCGCTACTTCCAGGAATTGTTCAAAGTGAACCGAATTACATGAGGCCGAGGTTGCATTGCCTACAGCTTCCACACAATGTCTAGAGTCTTGTCATTTGATTCGGCTTTGATTCTTGGTCAAACCGAATCAAGGGAACTGATTCCCTCCGGTCCCCGACCGGATGTTTTGGTCGAGCTCTCTCCAGACATTTTTTCGAGACAGACAGCTATAGAATTTACATCGCCTCCTGATGAATTTTATCGCTTATTAACGTGTACTAATACCTAAAGTTGCATTACAAAAGTATTTCGAAGTGTTTTGTGAAAGTTTATCGTCGACTTTTTGAATTTAAAAAAATGACGTTACGTTATGAAACGCTATTTTTTTCCGTTTATCACACAGTCTTCATAGATCGATATCTGGGCTATATATGGAACGATTTAATCGGAAAAAAAGACCCAATATTGATTATGGGACATCTGGGAGTGCCAAAAAAAAGATAGTCAAAGGTAATGAATGTTTTATATTTTATTTGTGCGGTTTGTGTAGCGACGACTATGCTAATTATTTTGTTTACGTCCCCTGCGGGTCTTTTGGGGTGTTACATGCTATCAGATAATAGCTTCTCATGCTTTCGCCGAAAA
The DNA here is from genome assembly GCF_021184085.1 of Oncorhynchus gorbuscha. Taxonomy (NCBI): domain Eukaryota; kingdom Metazoa; phylum Chordata; class Actinopteri; order Salmoniformes; family Salmonidae; genus Oncorhynchus; species Oncorhynchus gorbuscha. Next base: position 82,467,829 of record NC_060175.1, on the reverse strand, counting down.
GCATTTTAAAAATTGTTGCCTGGATTCACAACGAGTGTAGCTTTAATTCAATACCCTGCATGTGTATTTTAATGAACGTTTGAGTTTTAACTAATACTATTAGCATTTAGCGTAGCGCATTTGCATTTCCAGAGCTCTAGATGGGGCGCCTGCGTGCCAGGTAGGAGCAAGAGGTTAAACTTATCTTATAAAAAACAAATAATCAATCATAATCACATGATTGATGTTATTACTAGTTTATCTAGCGTGTCCTGTGTTGCATATAATCGATGTGGTGCGTATTCGCGAAAAATGACTGTCTTGCTCCAATGTGTACCTAACCATAAACAACAATGCCTTTCTTAAAAGCTATAAACAAATATATATTTTTAAACTGCATATTTAGTTAATATTGCCTACTAACCTGGCTCATTGCGAACTCTGTGAAGACCATTTCTTCCTAACAAAGACTGCCAACATCGCCAAACGGGGGATGATTAAACAAAAGCGCATTTGTGAAAAAAAGAACAATCGTTGCACAACTGTACCTTACCATAAACATCAATGACTTTCTTAAAATCAATACACAAAAGTATATATTTTTAAACCTGCATATTTAGCTAAAAGAAATCCAGGTTAGCAGGCAATATTAACCAGGTGAAATTGTGTCACTTCTCTTGCGTTCATTGGACGCAGACTCAGTGTATATGTAACCGTTTGGGCCACCTAATTTGCCAGAATTTTACATAATTATGACATGACATTGAAGGTTGTGCAATGTAACAGGAATATTTAGACTTAGGGATGCCACCCGTTAGCTAAAATACAGAACGTTTCGGTATTACATTGTAAGAATAAGCGTCTTATTTTCAAGTTGATAGTTTCCGGATTCTACCATATTAATGACCTAAGGCTTGTATTTCTGTGTGTTATTGTGTTATAATTAAGTCTATGATTTGATAGAGCAGTCTGACTGAGCGATAGTAGGCACCAGCAGGCTCGTAAGCATTCATTCAAACAGCACTTTCGTGCGTTTTGCCAGCAGCTCATCGCTGTGCTTCAAGCATTGAGCTATTTATGACTTCAAGCCTATTAACTCCCGAGATTAGGCTGGTGTAACCGATGTGAAATGGCTCGCTAGTTAGCGGGTGCGCGCTAATAGTGTTTCAAACGTCACTCGCTCTGAAGCTTGGAATGGTTGTTACTGTAACGTCGTTCGTCTGTTGAATGAAGAGAGTCAGACCGAAATGCAGCGTGTAGGTGACTCATGACTTTAATGAAGAAAATTGCGGTACATGAAATAACAGATATAAAAAAACAACAAACGGAACGTGAACTAATTACAGCCTATCTGGTGACTACAACACTAAGACAGGAACAAACACCCACAAAATACAACGCGAACTCAGGCTGCCTAAATACGGTTCCCAATCAGAGACAACGATAAGCAGCTGACTCCAATTGAGAATCGCCTCAGGCAGCCAAGCCTAACTAGACACACCCCTAATCATACACAATATATAAACCCATGTCACACCCTGGCTTACCCAAACATATACCAAAAACACAAAGATAATGACCAGGGCGTGACAGAACCCCCCCCACCCCCCCCCCTAAGGTGCGGACTCCGGGACGCACCTCAAGAGCATAGGGAGGGTCCGGGTGGGCGTCTGTCCATGGTGGCGGTTCTGGCTCGGGATGTGGACCCCACTTCATTAATGTCCTATTTCCTCTCCTTCGCGTCCTGGGATAATCCACTTTCTCCGCCGACCACGGCCTAATAGTCCTCACCCTGATCCCCACATAACTGAGGGGCAGCTCGGGACAGAGGGGCAGCTCGGGACAGAGGGGCAGCTCGGGACAGAGGGGCAGCTCGGGACAGAGGGGCAGCTCGGGACAGAGGGGCAGCTCGGGACAGAGGGGCAGCTCGGGACAGAGGGGCAGCTCAGGACAGAGGGGCAGCTCAGGACAGAGGGGCAGCTCAGGACAGAGGGGCATCTCAGGACAGAGGGGCAGCCCAGGATTGAGGGGCAGCTCGGGACAGAAGCAGCCTGGTACTGAGAGGAAGCCTAGTACTGAGAGGAAGCCTAGTACTGAGAGGAAGCTCAGTACTGAGAGGAAGCTCAGGCAGGTAGTAGGCTCCGGTAAATCCTGGCTGGCTGGTGGAACTGGAAGATTCAGGTTGTCTGGCCGATCTAGAAGATCTTGGCAGACTGGCACTTCTGGCGGATCCTGGCAGACTGGCACTTCTGGCGGATCCTGGCAGACTGGCGATGCTGGGCCGACTGGCGGCGCTGGGCAGACTGGGAGCACTGGGCAGACTGGGAGCACTGGGCAGACTGGAGACTCCGGCAGCGTAGGAGAGGAGAAAGGCTCTGGCTGTGCTAAACAGGCGGGAGACTCCAACAGCACAGGAGAGGAGAAAAGCTCTGGCTGCGCTAAACAAGCGGGAGACTCCGGCAGCGCAGGAGGGAAGAAAAGCGCTGGGTGCGCTGAACAGGCGAGGCGCACTGGAGGCCTGGTGTGTGGTGCTGGAACTGGTGGTACTGGCGCGAGGACACGCACAGGAAGCCTGGTGTGGGGAGCTGCTACCGGAGGACTGGTGTGTAGAGGTGGCTCTGGATAGACCGGACCGTGCAGGCGCACTGGAGCTCTTGAGCACCGAGCCTGCCCAAGCTTACCTGGCTCGATGCCCACTCTAGCCCGGCCAATAGGAAGGGCTGGTATGTGTCGCAGCTGGCTCTGCACCCGCACTGGAAACACCGTGCGCTCCATAGCATAACACGGTGCCTGCCCGGTCTCTCTAGCCCAACGGTGAGCACAGGGAGTATGCGCAGGTCTCCTACCTGGCATAACTATTCTCCCCTCTAGCCCCCCCCCCCCAATAAATTTTTTGAGGTGACTTTCCGGTTTCCAACCGCGTCGCCGTGCTCCCTCCTCGTACCTGCGCCTCTCCGCTTTAGCTGCTTCTATTTCCTCCTTGGGACGGCGATATTCTCCCGGCTGCGCCCAGGGTCCTTTTCCGTCTAATTCCTCCTCCCATGTCCAAATCTCCAAATGGTGCAGTCTCTCCCACTGCAACTGCTGAAGCGAATCCCAGGCGGGCTCCTGCACTCGCTCTGGGTCGGCCGCCCACCTGTCAATTTCTTCCCACGTCGTATAATCCATGCTTCTGCTGTCCATAACGTCCTCCTTCAGATCCTGCCAGTTCACACGCTGCTCGGTCTGTGAGTGGTGGGTGTTTCTGTAACGTCGTTCATCTGTTGAATGAAGAGAGTCAGACCGAAATGCAGCGTGTAGGTTACTCATGACTTTAATGAAGAAAATCGCGGTACATGAAATAACAGATATAAGAAAACAACAAACGGAACGTGAACTAATTACAGCCTATCTGGTGACTACAACACTAAGACAGGAACAAACACCCACAAAATACAACGCGAACTCAGGCTGCCTAAATACGGTTCCCAATCAGAGACAACGATAAGCAGCTGACTCCAATTGAGAATCGCCTCAAGCAGCCAAGCCTAACTAGACACACCCCTAATCATACACAATATATAAACCCATGTCACACCCTGGCTTACCCAAACATATACCAAAAACACAAAATATAATGACCAGGGCGTGACAGTTACCCTTGCTCTGCAGGGGCAGCGGCTTTTGTGGATGGGTAACACTGCTTCAAGGGTGGCTGTTGTTGATGTGTTCCTGGTTCGAGCCCAGGTAGGGGCGAGGAGAGGGACAGAATGTTATGCAGGTGAATGAGGACCCAAAAGCGACTTGGCGAAAACAGAGTCTTTAATCCAGAAAAGTAAATATTCAATACTCCTAGACAATTCGGAGCGGTAAATAAAACATAAAGAACAATTCCACTTGTAATGACGAGAACAGACTGGAGACTCGATCATAAACTGCAGGTTGCCTCGGGAAGGCACTTGACCGTAGCAGACTCAGACACCTGCTCACCACGCAGCATCTGAGGGAAACACGACACGACAGGGCGATACAAAGACACAGCACGGTGAACAATATACAAGGATCCGACAGGACAGGAACGGAAAACAAGGGGAGAAATAGGGACTCTAATCAGGGGAAAAGATAGGGAACAGGTGTGGGAAGACTAAATGATTGATTAGGGGAATAGGAACAGCTGGGAGCAGGAACGGAACGATAGAGAGAAGAGAGAGAGAGAGGGAGAGAGAAAAAGGGGAACGAACCTAAAAAGACCAGCAGGGGGAAAACGAACAGAAGGAAAAGCAAAATGACAAGACAATATAAGACAAAACATGACACAGAAGCTATACTGTTACACTGGCAATACTAAAGTGCCTATAAAAACATTCAATAGTCAAAGGTATATGAAATGCAAATCATATAGAGAAACTTGTCCTATAATTCCTATAATAATTACAACCTAAAACGTCTTACCTGGGAATATTGAAGACTTAAACGTTAGCTTTTTTACATGGCACATATTGCACTTTTACTTTCTTCTCCAACACTTTGTTTTTGCATTATTTAAACCATATTGAACATGTTTCATTTTATTTGAGGCTAAGTTGATTTGATTGATGTATTATATTAAGTTAAAATAAGTGTTCATTCAGATATTGTTGTAATTGTTATTATTACAAATATATATATTTTTTTCATCGACCGATTATCAATTTTTTTTGGTCCTCCAATAATCGGTATCGGCGTTGAAAAATCATGATCGGTACAACCTCTAATACAGACATGGCCTGCTCTCCCTTATGTAAGGAATAACGTACTTTCCCATGTTTACTAAAGTATGTATTGTAGACTGCACAGTAGCCTTATAAACAAATAAACATATTTTGTGAATAAAATAATGACAAACAATACTCTTTCAAAATACAGATGTTGATTTAGTCATGGATACATAAGGAATTACTATGGGAATATATATCACTGATTTACAGAAATATTGAAACAAAGTTGTCTAATGAAGGCAAACAATTTAGAATCCTCCAATCCTGTAGCCTACTCCCGACCATCAAGTTGTACAATGCCATATTTTGCATTCCATCCTAATGGAAACCCTGAGGGTTTCGTTGTTAATTTTATTTTATTTTTTAGAAACACCATAATATTAATCAAATGAATTAAGCCAATCTTCTTAATATCAATCCCCTATACCATGTTATTACAAAAAGGTTTTAAATCCTCTGGTAAAACTATCAAATGCTTCTCATAGATTTCCTCTGGTGGTCAAACTAGCAATAACTTGCAGTAACAGAAAAAATGGCTGACAATTAACTGACGTGCCACAGAACTTTTAAAGGAGGAAACACTGTACCATGGCGCCAAATGGATTCCATCATTCTCTGGTAATGGTAACTGTAGTGTACTGTAGAATATTATATGTAGTATCTCTTGATCATGTGTAGTACTTACTATAGAATGTTGTAGTATACGATAGTAAACAGTATTATCCATACAAAAACACTTAATACTACAGCATACTATAGTATTAAGTGAATACTATATTAATACAGTATTTATACTATAGTATTTTTTAATGTGGGTCGTCCCTTTATGACCTCACACAGCTACAGTATGCATATTCATGGCCTAATACTTTTTTTCATTAAATATAGGATAAGTTAGCATAGTATTGATTAGTAAGACCCTTCACCATTATGCTACAACATCTGTCATCTCCCATATCCTGTGAAAACACTTGTCACAGACCTGAAGCTGAGCAGCAGGGGTGTCATCCACTGAACAGGAAGCGCTGATTTGTTCAGACACAATTTTAAAAATGTTGGCATCAGTCTCCTACATCGTCACTGTTGGTCATAGCAATTATTCCACTTGGCTCAGGTTACCCAGTTGTCTTTTGCTGTGGGCTATGACACTACGGAGCGGAAATAGACTGACTCTCTTCCAAACCTGTTGTAAAATCTATGTCATTCTGGAGTGAGCTGGAAGATTAGCTTATTCAGGCATGACTTGCTTAGTGATGCTTTCTGTAATGTGAGTGTTCTCATCTACTCAGTGAATAGCATGGGGATATACAGTATTTACGCAGGTGATCCTAAATGGTGCAATGCACAGTGGTGAATAACTGACATTTCAATGGCTCTTAAGATGGGATAAGAGCTACTCACACAGACACATTAGAGGTAGCCTAGTGTGGTGTGATGACTAACATCAAATAGCACCTGAGCTGACAGTGCCTCACAAATCATTTGATGTAATACTCTAATATATAACCATTATGTCATTGTATATGTGGTAATTACTGTATATCGCCTGAAATACCACGTGAGAGGGTATAGGTCATATTTAGGAGGCTAGCAACAAATTGTCAGAGATATTCACTTCCACAACTGAAATTTTAAAAAGTATAGCTCATAACTTTCACCTCGCAGCTTTCATCACCCAGTTAACAATGGGCTTTAGAGAAAAGTACAGTACAGAATAACTGCCAGAGATACAGTAGGTATACAATAAACGCCCTATACTCGGGCATTTGACATTTTCACAAGTTGAAACGGTGGTGATAAAAAGGTGTCCCTTTTGATATTATGCAGTGCAAAACCTGTTCTCGAGTCCTCAGCTTTCTAGGTAGAACATCTATTAATTATGGACTCCAAGCCAAGAGCTGCAAATTATCCTATGAGAGGGACTTGTCCCCTTTGGGTCCCCAGGCCCCATCTTTCTCGCCGAAGCTTCACAATATCCATCATAGTTTAACACAATGGAAATATCATAGTGTGGTTTTCATAGTATTTAGTGCATTGGTTGCAGTAGTTCACAGGATTAGACAGTAGTAATAGCATTACTAGTATTTAGTTTCAGTTATTTCATGTACCGCGATTCATTTCATTAAAGTCATGAGTAACCAACACGCTGCATTTCGGTCCGACTCTCTTTTTTCAACAGACGAACGCCGTTACAATACCCTGAGACAGAGCAAACAAGGCATTTTATGACAAAGCTATTGCTGCTTGGAGGATTGCAAAAATGACAGGAGAGAGAAATATATTTTGTTCATGTTCCTGTGTAGAGGACTGTGGGGCTGTTGAGTCAGTTCTAAATTTGGCAGAATTTGTCTCATTCTGCCACATACCATATATTTTTTTGAAGATGAATTGATGTTCATGATGCAGTTAGGAAGCAAGGTGGGACACGTCATCAACCATAGAAGCCATCTATACCATTATTTGAAGTCTAATGCTTTTTAAACAATAGTTGACACTTCAGGGCCACTGTAGAACAACCCTCTTCTCCTTCCTCTCAACAGAATCCCTCACTCTGTCAGGCAATGGGAGACCTTGAATCCCACCCAGTAGCTACAGTACCTCTCCTTGGAGGCTTCTTAATTTATTGGAGGAGTCTGCTCTGTGTCTGAAGGTGTCTGAAGTTTCCATCGTTTGTAACCTGAGCCTGGGGACTGAGGCGAATGAGGAGGCTGCAGCATGTGGTGTTCAGCTCTGCAGGGACCCTCTGAGAGCCAACTGAGAGCAGATGGACTTGCTGTGACAGGGTTTGCCAATAACTGAACCTGACAGACATGTGTGAAGCCCCCCGCGTACCATTAACAATCTAGCCCATGTTCGACTGCAGACCCTACTGGGAGACTGGCAGCCTGAGGGATAAAGTGAAACTGTCGTTGTGTGTGTTGTCATGGTACAGTATTTGTGGGGGCATCTGACTAAATCCCTCTGTGCTGCTCTACCATGCAAAGAGAGCCACAGACATAGCCTACCCCGGGTATTAGGCCCGGACGGTTGTTTTAGTACATATTAAGGATATATAGTGACAGTCAGAAAGCACGATCTGGAACAGCAGTAAAGCACAATTCATTGGCTAGACAGCCACCTGGCAGACTGGTAGCTAACTTCACCGATCTCAGACATCCATATCAAATAGACATGAATCACTTCAAGTCATAAACCTGTACTATTTGTTTCACTGCCTGGCTGGCAAATGCACAGTCAGACAAACAGACTTGACTGAAATATTCACCAAGCAAAATAGTTTCAGTGCCAGCCATAATGCTTCAGATGTTACATTGCCAGCCACACAGTTCAGATGTATATTATTTCTGTAGGCTTCTAATAAACATCATTGCTTCTGCATTGATGTTGTTCCAAATGAACTCAAAAGCAAGCGATTTGACCATTAAAACTGCATAAAAAAATCTGCTTGAGACTCCATCGCTGTAATTAAGCATGTCTCCCACAAGCCCATTAGAAATCAAATGGATGTGGAGGGCTGAGGGAGTGGTGAGGGGTAAGGGGGTCATTCCTAAATTGGGGAGGATACTAGACACCATTGCCTTTCCCTCAATTTTCTGATCATGTTTATAACAAATCTGTGGGAAATGTCCGTTTTCAGCAAAGGAGATCAGGTTTATGTCAGTGGACACCTGGCTATTGAGGGCAAAAAGCTTTGCTGATTTAGAGAAAGTGGATGAGGAGTTTGGCCAGGTCTTAGAACAACTTCCATGTTAGCAACAGGTAGCCTATTGGTTAGAGTGTTCAGCCAGTAACCTAAAGGTTGCGGGTTCAAATCCCCTAGCTGACATTACCCCATGAGTCCTACTATGGCTGACCCTGTAAAACAACAGAGTATTTTTCTGCACCTGTCCGTTGTATTTTACAACACGCCTTTATTCTTGAAATTCTGGTGATGTAACAGTATGAGAGGGCCTCTGACAATTCCCTATGAAATGACCAACTGTAAACAAGCAAAACACAGTGTTTCTTTTGCATTTGGGATAATGTGTGTACAAGTCTGTACTGTGTTGTGGTGTCAACAAATTGCATATCTGCTTTCACTTCATAGGTTGTGAAAACTAGAAGAAATGAACAGTACAATGAGGAAGTGTCCATTTTCACTTAGCAACGGCTATGGAAGACAAAGTAACGCTCTCGGTAGGTTCAGACAGAAACCGCATTGACCCAACTCTCTATAGGAATCTGCTTTTAGGTATCTGTCTTTGATCTTGATACAATTTCAAGCCACATTGATACACCTGGCAGTGTCTATGGTTTAAGATGGAAAAGGTGTTCTCTGGGCTGTATGTGTGCATGGTACAATATTCTATCCAAGCAAAGGTTTCTCTAGTTTGTCTTAACTCATGTTCTCTCATGGGTCAGAGAGGAGCTTGGCTGGGGAGTTTAATTCCTTCTGTCAAAGTGTGGAAGTGTCTGTGTTCAATGAGAACATCAGGCTTCAGTACTATCACTGTACTCCAGAGAGGGAGAGAGAGGGAGAAATCTGACAAATGAAAAACATGATAAGCTCAGCCTATCCTGCTTCTTGCCTTGATGCTGAAATGTAGTGATTTTTACAGGTGAGAAATGAAACATTACACATAGTCCCTGAATAACTACAGTCATTTTATTTGGCTGATATATTTTGTCATGGTAACACCACCATACATTGCTTGAAAAATAAACAAAAACATGTATATATATCCCTCTTCCCTCTTCAACATTTAGCAATTAACAGCATTTTGCTTAATGTCATTGTGCTACCCTGTAATCAACTCCCAACTCCTAAAGGGAGTCCATTTGATATTACTGGATTTATGAAGCACCCCAAAACTTAAATGCTATGTTTCATAGTCTTGGTAATACTTCATTTGAATAGTCCCATACATCTTTACTCTAGCGAAGTTTTGAGACATTTTCTTAAAGCTTGAAGAGGTAAGAACTGTTATTTTGTAGAGGAACAATGGAAGCGAGGCCTGCAGGTAGTCTGCATTGATGCGTGATGTCAGCAGCTATCCTGATTTATGTGTGTTCTGTGTTTAGACAAGCTCCCCTGGGAGGAAAGCCTGAGTGATCCTCGTGGGTGGCACCGTAACCCCACAACGTGTGACAGGAACAGTCCATTGTCTTTTCTCATGTCCTACTATATATTTATTTCCTTTCAAAGCAACACAAAAGCACAGGTGAAAACACACTAGGATAGTAAAAATAATTGTGCAGTACAATGCAATCACATCCTTGAGAGAGAACTCTGTTGGATGTAGGTGGAAGTCTTTGATGAGTTAAATGAAAGTGAAATAGTGAATATTCAAGAGCTCTAAAATAAGACATTGTTAGCAGCTTCCAAATACAGTTTAGCAGCCCCTTTAATGATGTTCAGTTAGGAGGCAGAGCAGAACACAGATTGAAGTTTCTCCATTTCTTCAAAGCCAGAACACTTATTTTCCTTTCAAAGGAGACAGGAAACAGTTTCACTTAACCTCAAAAGAGACAAAAGTGGAGCAAAGATTGGGAGGTGAGGTGTGAGGACAGTGTTCCTTGAATCTGTGTCCTGTAGGATACTTCGTCTGTCATTCTCTGCCCCCTCACAACCAGCTGTTTAAGTCTGGTGACTTCTGTCGGTTCCTAGGGAGCCCTCCTAGGGAGCCCTCTGGACATGTGCAATAGACCACAGACACGACTGACGTTTGAGTGTCCCCACGAGCTCTAACATTATGAGACACAGAGTGCCCAGAGAGACACACAGTGGCCTTTTCAGGCTGGAAGGACGGCTTGGCCTGTTGTCATTGTAGAGCAAGGAGTTGAGGTGACAGGACCAAGGACCATTCCTATCAGACTCATCTCATGTTCTATCATCAGTCATTACACATCAAGCACATCCACCTACATGGTATTCTGCTCACACAAGACGAGTCGTGACACATCTTTGCTCTAACATTCCAAGGATTAAGATGATGTCTCTTAAGGGACAAAACCATACTTCAATAGTGACTTACTTTCCAGGTGTCACTTGAAATGATGCTCTACTGCGGTGGTGTTGTTCATTTGCATAATTTAACCGCTACATCCGTGTGGATGGAGGAATAGGGGAGCGGGAGGAAGGCTGACGTGGGTGTTAGGGGCTGCAGGCACTGGGCACAGCTTGTGAACACACTAGTGGCAGGATCAATGGGAGCTGCAGCTGAACACATCAAAGCCAACTACAGTATGAGACAGGGAGAGGAGAGGAGAGAAGGGAAGGAGAATAACGCTACAGCAGTCAGACTAGACCACAGAGGAATACTGTACTGTAGTTTCAGGTTAACTCTACTCCTGTATTGCAGAGGTTTAGCCACTGATCTACAGGCTGGCGAAATGCATCAGTTCATTCCGGAACATAGTACGCAGAGCTGAACTCAGCAGCATGAGTCATAGCTCACACATAATTCTCTCCTCAGGTAACCACGACTCACCTTGTTTCAAATAAATGATTCAGGATGGACAGTGGCTATTGCAGTTCAGTGTGAACAGACACATAGTGGTACTGTAGCTTCAGTGTACAAAGACGGGACTTCTGTTTAGGATTTTTTTGAATATGAGCAGATTTACACGAATATCAGTGGATATTAATGATACTGGCATTGTCCGAATACATATACTAGGTTACTACATACAGTGGGGCAAAAAAGTATTTAGTCAGCCACCAATTGTGCAAGTTCTCCCACTTAAAAAGATGAGAGGCCTGTAATTTTCATCATAGGTACACTTCAACTACTAAAAAAATCCAGAAATTCACATTGTAGGATTTTTAATGAATTTATTTGCAAATTATGGTGTAAAATAAGTATTTGGTCAATAACAAAAGTTTATCTCAATACTTTGTTATATCCCCTTTGTTGGCAATGACAGAGGTCAAATGTTTTCTGTAAGTCTTCACAAGGTTTTCACACATTGTTCCTGGTATTTTGGCCCATTCCTCCATGCAGATCTCCTCTAGAGCAGTGATGTTTTGGGGCTGTTGCTGGGCAACACGGACTTTTAACTCCCTCCAAAGATTTTCTATGGGGTTGAGATCTGGAGACTGGCTAGGCCACTCCAGGACCTTGAAATGCTTCTTACGAAGCCACTCCTTCATTGCCCGGGTGGTGTGTTTGGGATCATTGTCTCGCTGAAAGACCCAGCCACGTTTCATCTTCAATGCCCTTGCTGATGGAAGGAGGTTTTCACTCAAAACTTACAATACATGGCCCCATTCTTTCTTTCCTTTACACAGATCAGTCGTCCTGGTCCCTTTGCAGAAAAACAGCTCTTTGGTCTTGTCCATAGTGGAGTTTGGAGTGTGACTGTTTGAGGTTGTGGACAGGTGTCTTTTATACTGATAACAAGTTCAAACAGGTGCCATTAATACAGGTAACAAGTGGAGGACAGAGGAGCCTCTTAAAGAAGAGGTTATAGGTCTGTGAGAGCCAGAAATCTTGCTTGTTTGTAGGTGACCAAATATTTATTTTCCACCATAATTTGCAAATAAATTCATAAAAAATCCTACAATGTGATTTTCTGGATTTTTTTCCTCATTTTGTCTGTCATAGTTGAAGTTAGTTGAAGTGTACCTATGATGAAAATTACAGGCCTCTCTTATCTTTTTAAGTGGGAGAACTTGCACAATTGGTGGCTGACTAAATACTTTTTTGCTCCACTGCACTTAAACTGCATACTATGTACTCATTGTCACATACTTTTTAGCACGTATCGTTTAGTAAAAAGTATACTGTATGCCACGGCCGCAAGGCAGTAGCGGATCCTGATTGGCTGAGTAGGTTGGATGGGGCCGAGTGCGGGTGGATTTTTCCAAATTCAACAGACATTAACCAGCCTGATAATAGCTAATTTCCAATTTGATTATCTTCTTTTAACTCTGAGTAGAATACAAATGGAGTTATAGGCCTACTCAGGCTGGTTATAGGCAGACTATCACTGTCACGACTTCTACCGAAGTCGGTTCCTCTCCTTGTTTGGGCGGCGTTCGCCGTTCGACGTCACCGGTCTTCCAGCCATCGCCGATCCACCTTTCATTTTCCATTTGTTTTGTCTTGTTTTCCCACAGACCTGGATTACATTTCCCTCATTACTTGTCATGTATTTAACCCTCTATTCCCCCCCATGTCTGTGTGTGAAATTGTTTGTTGTATGTGATTGTGCACATTTTGACTGGTGCGCGACGCGTTTTGTACCCATATTTTGTATTTCTGGATGCCGTTGGTTTTGATGCCGATGGAACAGTAGTGGAGAGGGTAGCAAGTTTTAAGTTCCTCGGCATACACATCACAGACAAACTGAATTGGTCCACTCACAGAGACAGCATCGTGAAGAAGGCGCAGCAGCGCCTCTTCAACCTCAGGAGGCTGAAGAAATTCGGCTTGTCACCTAAAGCACTCACAAACTTCTACAGATGCACAATCGAGAGCATCCTGGCGGGCTGTATCACCACCTGGTACGGCAACTGCTCCGCCCTCAACCATAAGGCACTCCAGAGGGTAGTGAGGTCTGCACAACGCATCACCGGGGGCAAACTACCTGCCCTCCAGGACACCTACACCACCCGATGTTACAGGAAGGCCATAAAGATCATCAAGGACATCAACAACCCGAGCCACTGCCTGTTCACCCCGCTATCATCCAGAAGGCGAGGTCAGTACAGGTGCATCAAAGCTGGGACCGAGAGACTGAAAAACAGATTCTATCTCAAGGCCATCAGACTGTTAAACAGCCACCACTAACATTGAGTGGCTGCTGCCAACACACTGACACTGACTCAACTCCAGCCACTTTAATAATGGGAATTGATGGGAAATGATGTAAATATATCACTAGCCACTTTAAACAATGCTACCTTATATAATGTTACTTACCCTACATTATTCATCTCATATGCATACGTATATACTGTACTCTATATCACCGACTGCATCCTTATGTAATACATGTATCACTAGCCACTTTAACTATGCCACTTTGTTTTCATACTCATCTCATATGTATATACTGTACTCGATACCATCTACTGTATCTTGCCAATGCTGCTCTGTACCATCACTCATTCATATATCCTTATGTACATATTCTTTATCCCCTTACACTGTGTATTAGACAGTAGTTTTGGAATTGTTAGTTAGATTACTTGTTGGTTATTACTGCATTGTCGGAACTAGAAGCACAAGCATTTCGCTACGCTCACATTAACATCTGCTAACCATGTGTATGTGACAAATACAATTTGATTTGATTTGATTGGATAATTAAACTGCTCCGGTTATTACCCAGTTCTACTCTCCTGCGTCTGACTTCCTTGCCACCAGTTACGCACCCCTTACAATCACATTCAACCTTAGCTCATATAGCCCATCTATGCTATTTAAAAAGGACTGAAGACAGAAACAGATAATTTGGTTCCATTTCAACACATTTATTAGTGAAACCAAAGTGCTCTAACATACACTATATACACACATACACTATATAACATACACTATATATACACACAGAGGCTGGGGCCATAGTAAATAAAGGCTGCCTCTCCATGACTCTTGGTCATAGGCTTTGGGATAGTTAAAAGGCCAGTGCTAGAGGACCTGAGGGACCCAACTGGGTACATAACTTAACAGTATGTCTGACATGTATTGGGTCGCACAATCGTGAATTGATTTAAAACTAGTGCAGAGACCAAGAGTACCCATGCTGCAGAATGATGTATGTTTTGCAGTTGATAAATGTCTTTCTTGGGTAGACCAGAGTGGTGTAAGGTGTGCCGCTATTAGACTCAGGAACAGTGGAAACACGTTCTCTGGAGTAATGAATCACGGTTCACCATCTGGCAGTCCGACGGATAAATCTGGGTTTGGCAGATGCCATGAGAATGCTACCTGCCCCAATGCATAGTACCAACTGTAATGGTGGTAGAGGAATAATGGTCTGGGGCAGATTGTCATGGTTCAAGCTTGGTCTCTTAGGCCTCTCCAGTGAAGGGAAATCTTAACGCTACAGCATACAATGACATTCTAGACAATTCTGTGCTTCTAACTTTGTGGCAAAAGTTTGGGGAAGGTCCTTTCCTGTTTCAGCATGACAGTGCACAAAGCGAGGTCCATACAAAAAAGGTTTGTCGAGATCGGTGTGGCAGAACTTGACTGGGCTGCACATAGCCCTAAGCGCAACCCTATCAAACTCCTTTGAGATTAATTGGAACGCTGACTGCGAGCCAGGCCTAATCGCCCAACATCAGTGCCCGACCTCTCTAATGCTCTTGTGGCTGAATGGAAGCAAGTCCTTGCAGCAATGTTCCGACATCTAGTGGAAAGCCTTCCCAGAAGATTGGAGGGTGCTGCAGTATATCAGCACAAAGGGACCAACTCCATATTAATGCCCATGATTTTGGAATGAGATGTTCGACCAGCAGGTGTCTACATGCTTTGGTCATGTAATGTGTATAAATTAAATCAAATAGCCTGGTACACACACGAAAACTGTTCAAATGTTCAAATCCAAAGGCTTTTGCACAGAAAAGCATGGACAGTCAGGTGCATCGCAAATTCAGAACCGGTTGACAGCAACATAATAAACTAAAGCACTGATCATTGGGAACGAGATCAGAATGAGGGCTGATGCTTAATCCATGAATTAAATAATTAAATAGGTAGCCTAGCCTACAAAACTTAAATCAAATTTCAATCACTCAATCAATCAAATGTATTTATAAAGACCTTTTTACATCAGCCGATGCCACAAAGTGCTATACAGAAACCCAGCCTAAAACCCCAAACAGCAAGCAATGCAGATGTAGAAGCACGGTGGCTAGGAAAAACTCCCTAGATAGGCACGAACCTAGAAAGAAACCAAGAGAGGAACCATGCTCTGAGGGGTGGCCAGTCCTCTTCTGGCTGTGCCAGGTGGAGATTATAACAGTACATGGCCAAGATGTTCAAACTTTCATAGATGACCAGCAGGGTCTAATAATAATAATCACAGTGGTTGTAGAGGGTGCAACAGGTCAGCATCTCAGGAGTAAATGTCAGTTTTTTCTAGCCACCGTGCTTCTACACCTGCATTGCTTGCTGTTTGGGGTTTTAGGCTGGGTTTCTGTACAGCACTTTGAGATATCAGCTGATGTACGAAGGGCTATATAAATAAATTGGATTTGCTTTGATTTGATTTGGCTTTTCATAGCTGATCAGTCAGAGTTAGAGACATCAGGTGCGGTAGAGAGAGAGAGAGTCGAAAACAGCAGGTCAGGTACAAGGTAGCATGTCCGGTGAATAGGTCAGTGTCCCATAGCCGCAGACAGAACAGTTGAAACTGGAGCAGCAGCACGACCAGGTGGACTGGGGACAGCAAGGAGTCATCAGGCCAAGTAGTCCCGAGGCATGGTCCTGGTCCTAGGGTTCAGGTCCTCCAAGAGAAAGAGACAGAGAGAGAGTTAGATGGAGCCTACTTAAATTCACACAGGACACCGGATAAGACAGGAGAAATACTCCAGATATAACAGACTGTTCCTGCCGACAGACTGCCCCCCGACACATAAACTATTGCAGCATAAATACTGGAGGCTGAGCGCTCAGGACCTCAGACTGGGGTGAAGGTTCACCTTCCAACAGACAACAACCCTAAGCACACAGCCAAGAAAATGCAGGAGTGACTTCGAGGACAAGTCTCTGAATGTCCTTGAGTGGCCCAGCCAGAGCCCGACTTGAACCCGATCAATCATCTCTGGAGAGACCTGAAAATAGCTGTGCAGCTACACTCACCCATCCAACTTGAAAGAGCTTGAGAGGATCTGCAGAGAGGATGTTATGCAGGTGAATGAGGACCCAAAAGCGACTTGGCGAAAACAGAGTCTTTAATCCAGTTTAAGGAAATAGCAATACTCCTAGACAAATCGGAGCGGTAAATAAAGCACAAGAAACAATTTCACTCGTAATCACGAGAACTGACTGGAGACTCGATAATGAACTGCAGGTTGCCTCGGGAAGGCACTTGACCGTAGCAGACTCAGACACCTGCTCACCACGCAGCATCTGAGGGAAACACGACACGACAGGGCGATACAAAGACACAGCACGGTGAACAGTATACAAGGATCCGACAGGACAGAAACGGAAAACAAGGGGAGAAATAGGGACTCTAATCAGGGGAAAAGATAGGGAACAGGTGTGGGAAGACTAAATGATTGATTAGGGGAATAGGAACAGCTGGGAGCAGGAACGGAACGATAGAGAGAAGAGAGAGAGGAAGGGAGAGAGAAAAAGGGGAACAAACCTAAAAAGACCAGCAGGGGGAAAACGAACAGAAGGAAAAGCAAAATGACAAGACAATATAAGACAAAACATGACAGTACCCCCCCACTCACCGAGCGCCTCCTGGCGCTCTCGAGGAGGAACACTGGCGGCAACGGAGGAAATCATAGATCACAAACGGTCCAGCACGTCCCGAGAAAGAACCCAACTCCTCTCCTCAGGACCGTAACGGAAAACGAAAAAAAGGGAAACTAGGGTACTACTCTAAAAAAAAAATGAGACACGGGTAGAGAACTGAAAGCTTTAGAGCAAACAGGACCAAACAGGCCAGGAGAGTAACAACTAGGGACAGACTGAGACACAGCAAGGGCAGGAACAAGAACAGGAGAGATGCGGTGGCAGGGAACAGACTGAGACCCAGCAAGACCAGGAGCAGAAGCAGAAAAAAAATTACCAGACTTATTCTGCGCGCAGTCCGAACACGCAGCCACGAAACGGCGCGTGTCACGCTCCAGAGTAGGCCACCAAAAGCGCTGGCGAATAGAGGCAAGAGTACCTCGAACGCCGGGATGGCCAGCTAACTTGGCAGAGTGAGCCCACTGAAGAACAGCCAGACGAGTAGAAACAGGAACGAAAAGAAGGTTACTAGGACAAGCGCGCGGCGACTCAGTGTGCGTGAGTGCTTGCTTAACCTGTCTCTCAATTCCCCAGACAGTCAACCCGACAACACGCCCAACAGGAAGGATCCCTCGGGAACAGTAGAAGCCACAGAAGAACTAAAGAGACGGGATAAAGCATGAGGCTTGGTGTTCTTAGTACCCGGGCAATAAGAAATAACGAACTCGAAACGAGCGAAAAACAACGCCCAACGAGCATGACGCGCATTCAGTCGTTTGGCAGAACGGATGTACTCAAGGTTCCTTTGGTCAGTCCAAACGACAAAAGGAACGGTCGCCCCTCAACCACTGTCGCCATTTGCCTAGGGCTAAACGGATGGCGAGCAGTTCACGGTTAGCCACATCATAGTTACGTTCCGACGGTGACAGGCGATGAGAAAAATACGCGCAAGGGTGGACCCCATCGTCAGTATCGGAGCGCTGGGACAGAATGGCTCCCACGCCCACCCCCGACGCGTCAACCTCGACAATAAACTGTTTAGTGACGTCAGGTGCAACAAGGATAGGAGCGGATGCAAAACGCTTCTTGAGGAGATCAGAACAACAATCATACGACCGGTGAGGAGGAAGGGAGTTGGTTCTGGACCGACTGAAGACCGTGCGCAGACCATGATATTCCTCCGGCACTCCTGTCAAATCACCAGGTTCCTCCTGAGAAGAGGGGACAGAACAAACAGGAGAAATAGCAGACATTAAACACTTCACATGACAAGAAACGTTCCAGGAAAGGATAGAATTACTAGACCAATCAAAAGAAGGATTATGACACACTAGCCAGGGATGACCCAAAACAACAGGTGTAAAAGGTGAACAAAAAATCAAAAAAGAAATGGTCTCACTATGGTTACCAGATACAGTGAGGGTTAAAGGTAGTGTTTCACATAATATACTGGGGAGAGGACTACCATCCAAGGCGAACATGACCGTGGGCTCCCCTAACTGTCTGAGAGGAATGTCATGTTCCCGAGCCCAGGCTTCGTCCATAAAACAGCCCTCCGCCCCAGAGTCTATTAATGCACTGCAGGAAGCTGCCGATCCGGTCCAGCGTAGATGGACCGGTAAGGTAGTACAGGTACTTGACGGAGAGGACCGTCTAGTAGCGCTTATCAGTCGCCCTCCGCTTACTGATGAGCTCTGGCCTTTAACTGGACATGAAATGACAAAATGACCAGCGGAACCGCAATAGAGACAGAGGCGGTTGGTGATTCTCCGTTCCCTCTCCTTAGTCGAAATGCGAATACCCCCCAGCTGCATGGGCTCAACACCAGAGTCAGTGGGGAAAGATGGTAGTGTCGGAGAGAGGGGAGACACAGTTAACGCGAGCTCTCTTCTATGAGCTCGGTGACGAAGGTCTACCCGTCGTTCAATGCGAATAGCGAGTTCAATCAAAGAATCCACGCTGGATGGAACCTCCCGAGAGAGAATCTCATCCTTAACCTTAGCGTGGAGTCCCTCCAGAAAACGAGCGAGCAACGCCTGCTCGTTCCAGTTACTGGAGGCAGCAAGAGTGCGAAACTCTATAGAGTAATCCGTTATGGATCGATTACCTTGACATAGGGAAGACAGGGACCAGGAAGCTTCTTTCCCAAAAACTGAACGATCAAAAACCCTTATCATCTCCTCTTTAAAGTTCAGATAATCGTTAGTGCACTCAGCGCTTGCCTCCCAGATAGCTGTGCCCCACTGCCGAGCCCGACCAGTAAGGAGTGATATGACGTAGGCAATCCGAGCTCTCTCTCTTGAGTATGTGTTGGGTTGGAGAGAGAACACTATATCACACTGGGTGAGAAAGGAGCGGCACTCAGTGGGCTGCCCAGAATAACATGGTGGGTTATTAACCCTAGGTTCCGGAGGCTCGGAAGACCCGGAAGTAGCTGGTGGCACGAGACGAAGACTCTGATACTGTCCTGAGAGGTCGGAGACCTGAGCGGCCAGGGTCTCAACGGCATGCCGAGCAGCTGACAATTCCTGCTCGTGTCTGCCGAGCATCGCTCCCTGGAACTCGAGAGTAGAGTAGAGAGAATCCATAGTCGCTGGGTCCATTCTTGGTCGGATCCTTCTGTTATGCAGGTGAATGAGGACCCAAAAGCGACTTGGCGAAAACAGAGTCTTTAATCCAGTTTAAGGAAATAGCAATACTCCTAGACAAATCGGAGCGGTAAATAAAGCACAAGAAACAATTTCACTCGTAATCACGAGAACTGACTGGAGACTCGATAATGAACTGCAGGTTGCCTCGGGAAGGCACTTGACCGTAGCAGACTCAGACACCTGCTCACCACGCAGCATCTGAGGGAAACACGACACGACAGGGCGATACAAAGACACAGCACGGTGAACAGTATACAAGGATCCGACAGGACAGAAACGGAAAACAAGGGGAGAAATAGGGACTCTAATCAGGGGAAAAGATAGGGAACAGGTGTGGGAAGACTAAATGATTGATTAGGGGAATAGGAACAGCTGGGAGCAGGAACGGAACGATAGAGAGAAGAGAGAGAGGAAGGGAGAGAGAAAAAGGGGAACGAACCTAAAAAGACCAGCAGGGGGAAAACGAACAGAAGGAAAAGCAAAATGACAAGACAATATAAGACAAAACATGACAGAGGAATGGGAGAAATCCCCCAAATACAGCTGTGGCAAGCATATAGCATACCCAAGAAGACTCTAAGCCAAAAGTGCTTCAACAAAGTACTGAGTAAAGCGTCTGAATACTTTATGTAGATTTGATATTTCATATAAAAAAAACATTTCTGCAAACCTGTTTTTGTTTAGTAATTATGGGGTATTGTGTGTAGATTGATGAGAAAAACAACAACAATTTAATAAATTTTAGAATAAGGTTGTAGTATAACAAAATTTGGAAAAAGTCAAAGGGTCTGAATACTTTCTGAATGCATTGTACATTAACACCATATTTGTCTTCTCTCCACTAATAAAAAGTCTATATGTTTCCCTTGTGAACGCCGGGAAAACACAAGACTTCCTTGTCAAGTTACTTTAAAGGAGGACTGAACTTCCTGATTTAGCCTTGGTTTGAATTCTCCTTATTAGGATGTTCAACTGAGATCGAGATTTGGGTCTTGGAGGCATGCTTTTATGCGGGTGTCTATTGTGTTTGTTCAAACATGGTAAGTGTTTGCACTTTCCCTCTGCCAAAACCGTCCACAGTTACAGTAACTCACCCTTGTAGATAACTTGAAACAGTCTAACCAGGTGTTATGTCTTCAAGTCACTTAGAATAGCTAGCAGGGTAGCCATATTCTTTCACCAATTAGCTTCAGCCGGCTGGTGTGCAACCGTGGAAAAATTGGTTTGACTTTGGATAGTTGTGGGGCTAGTTAGCGACGGTCAATAAATTACAATAATGTGAATTAGGACAGGGACGATACTAGTATCACAATATTTTTCCATGGCAAAAATGAAATCACGAAGCAGAACAAACTATTTGGTCGCTTATATAGCTTGGAAAATAAGTACATGTGACTCTGGGTGACAACATAAAGATGTTTGTTTACAACATTGGAGCTGTTTTCCTTAATTCCCCTTCGTGTTTTGTTTCCTTGCCACGATACTAACGAGTATCGCATTACTGGTATCGTCGTGGCACTAATGTAGA
This sequence comes from Oncorhynchus gorbuscha, assembly GCF_021184085.1. NCBI lineage: Eukaryota > Metazoa > Chordata > Actinopteri > Salmoniformes > Salmonidae > Oncorhynchus > Oncorhynchus gorbuscha. Next base: position 82,446,534 of record NC_060175.1, on the reverse strand, counting down.
TGGAACAACGTTTTTGTTGTCTCATTAAATGCTTTCAATATTTGGAAATTATTTCATACAATTTATGTTTGGATTTAGGTTTTGAAGTGTATTTGAAATATTGTCCTATATACATGGTATTATTTACTTATGGTCTTTAACTATCCCCATAGGTATATCGACTGTCAAACCAAATTGACCATGAGCATTAAGATCGGGTCTTGTGCAGCTGCGCTGAAATTGATGATTACTTGGGTCCTGCCTGCTGTGGGCAGGGTTGAAATAAACCCAACCCAATGAAAACTGTTACAGTACACTTCATTCTGTGACATACCATTTTTTCCTAATTATCTTGCTAATCTCAGTTTTGGACGAGACTGACTTTATGACCAGAATTATTCTATTTACACTTTGTAGTCGATTTTGACACTAGAAGAAATGTTTCTAATATTCCACATAGGTAGTTTTCTACTAGAGAGGGTGTTTATTGCTTTAATTTGCTCTTTACAATGTGTTATCACAGGCCCTGGAACAAAGGCCCTTGTCTCTTAACACCTTTCACCCACAAATGAATCACTTCTAGTCTGAGAATCACATTTTAATTTGCTCATAGCTTTTGTGCTACTTGATTGACTCGAATACCACTTTTCCTACATCTCTACTTTGAGCTTTAATCTCAGAGTTTTCTTAACTCTTGAGAAATGCTGTGATCACTTTTGTAGAGTACTATATGACACCATAGCGTCTCCAAGTCTGTGCACATAGTTCAAATCAAACGAATTACAAGCCCCTAACCAACAGTGCAATTTTTAAGTAAAAAATAGCTATTAGGTAAACAATAGATAAGTAAAGAAATACAAATAAATAAAAAAAACAGTAAAATGACAGTGAAAATAACAGTAGCGAGGCTATATACAGGTGGTACCGGTACAGAGTCAATGTGCGGGGGCACCGGTTAGTGGTACTGTAGGTATAGGTATAGTTGTGAGAGTGAGCAGACCGAGACTAAATGTTTGTGGTAGATTTTCTTCATTTTTGAAACAGTTGTATCAACTGTCTATCGGTGTCAAACTTTCAGTGTAATATCCCAGAAGAATAATACAGTAGACATTATTCTGAGGTACACCCTCCATATATGGAGTAAACTTCAGATGATCACCTCAGTCCATTTACTCAGCAGTAACCTAAATGAACAGGAAAGCCTACCTCTTCATCAGCTATTTGACACTATTCCCAGAATGTATCTCTATACTTCATCATTTGACCTTACAAGCATGGTGTACGTCTATCGTTTGATAGTATTGATCAACATCAGAGAAATGAGAGGGGTGGTTAATGAAACAACTCAGATAGAGCATAAATGTGTGATACACTGTGCTCAATTATGTTACCACCATCCCACCAAAGACCCTTCCCTTTAGGTACTAGATTTACTTTATATGAAATGACCCCTTACAAACTAGTTTTATTACAACGGATCTCTTTTATTACAAGCTCTTACCCCTTAAATAATGTCCGATTTTAACACAGCCAATCAAGCCTCGGCATTATATAAGTCCGATTTTAACACAGCTAATCAAGCCTCTACATGTTGCAACTCAGCTATTAACATATATTCTGTAAGCTAGGGGACGAATATGAAAACAACGAGCTGACAGCCTACTCACAAAGCGAAGTCTTTCACAAAGGTGTTGATTACCTCTGTTACCTAAAGATTACCTAAATTAGAAATGTCCTACAATACTAATCTTGAACAAGAGCCGACTTGATAAAATCTTATAACAACAAAATCTCATAACAATTGTAACAAGTGGCAATTAATGAATAATTGTGAATAATTCAGATGTTTTAACTTCCGACATTCCTCCTAGCATATCACAATACTATAAACCAGTGGCTGCTGAGGGAAGGATAGCTCATAATAATGTCTGGAAAGGAGCGAATGGAATGGCATCAAACACATGGAACCCATGTGATGTATTTGATACCATTCCACACCAGCCATTGCCATGAGTCTGTCCTCCTAAATGAAGGTGCCACCAACCTCCTGTGCTATAAACTGGAAGTACAGTATGTGCTCACACCATGTTCTCTTGTTCACTCTCTCCTCAGATCCCCCAGGTGAGCTATGCCTCCACGGCTCCGGAGCTGAGTGATAACACGCGCTACGACTTCTTCTCCCGAGTCGTGCCCCCGGACACCTACCAGGCACAGGCCATGGTGGACATAGTTAAAGCCATGCGCTGGAATTATGTCTCCACAGTAGCATCAGAGGGTAACTATGGAGAAAGCGGTGTGGATGCCTTCATACAGAAGTCCCGCGAAGAGGGTGAGTCATCTCCATCTCTCCTGAACATTACTTTTCACTGTTTCACATGCTGGGTCTAATTTAGAGAAATATGATGTATTATTGGCTCCTGCAATCAGAAACCTATTATGGCATCCAATGGCTTCACAAATTGGTCAGGTATGGAAACTTACCAATGTTTTGTGTCGCTAACCTGATAACCTGTCTGATAAATGAGGTAGATTTGTATTGATGGGGTGACTATGCTTTTAATTGGCAATGCTAAAGTCCTGCATTTTATGGACATGAAAAAGCTACATTTAGTTATATGGATACACCATTATCATGGTTGAATTTGGCATATTAATATGAAACCAATCACTTAACCCTTTACACTCATGGGAATTGGCATATATGGACAGGACTAAATTGAAATGTTTTTTTACATAAAATATTAAATGCATAATCATTGTAGCAATTGAAAGGGAACAGTTCTGGAGATAATGGGAACATTTCCAGATCAATTGTGAGTAAATCTGACACAAGACTGACTGAATCTAAACATTACACCGTTGATTTTATGTACATTTCGCATTTACTGTACTGTGAAAATACTCTGGATACATTCAGTAACATAACAAGACTATTCCTGTAAAATGTGGGGTAGGTGCAACAGAAGACCAAAAAATGACACGGGTTTGAGTGAGAGGACTAACTGGTGTCTTCAAGTGGCCACACACCTCTCCAAAGTCTGCACTGTCCCTAAGCAATTTCAATGCACTTTTTATTTTTATTTTTTATTTTACCCCCTTTTTCTCCCCAATTTCGTGGTATCCAATTGTTAGTAGTTACTATCTTGTCTTATCGCTACAACTCCCGTACGGGCTCGGGAGAGACGAAGGTCGAAAGCCATGCATCCTCCGAAACACAACCCAACCAAGCCACACTGCTTCTTAACACAGCGCATCCAAACCGGAAGTGCACGATGAGACAAGGATAGCCCTACCGGCCAAACCCTCCCGAGGCCGGAAGGCTGGCACTAGGCCAATCACACAGTTACAGTTGTTGTTTACGCAATACAATAACGGCCATTTTAAATCTAAATCTGGGTCAGGTGGGCATAATTTGAAAGCTTGTTCTATTTCCAACATGGCTAGTTAAATAAAATACAATCTTACAGTGTTAAACTTCCACAAGGCAATTCAGAGAAACTTTTGGTCATTTTGGTGAGCATAGAAAGGAAGTTTAGATGTAATAAAACAAACACAGGATCATTCTGTTCAGAACAACCAAGGGTATGACACTGTGTCATCTTGTAACTGTACATTAAACATAGTGACACAGTATATGACATGAGTTTATGATTTGGAATTGTGCACATTTGGACTCATGGCTATTTGGCTTTCTTGTATGACATCAAAGCAGTATCCATTATAATCCTCAATGTCTCAATGTCAATGAGTAATCTTTTACAGCATTTCCCTTATTCAGACAACAAAAAATTTGCAAAAGTTGCCCAATTACCGGGAGGGATGGGGGCAACGTCTTGTCATGTGCGGTGCTCAAGTTTAGAACAGCTTTCAGTCAAAACCAATACAGCGCTGTGAAACGCAGAGCCAGAGCTCTGATGTCATGTATAGCATTTCACTGTACAGCCACTACGTTCCAAATCTGCCATTTTCAACCTGTATATGGGTACATATGTAAAGGGATACCATAGATCCCATGTTTGTACACAATGTTGCACTTTCATTTACCTAAGAGCCACTGGCTTGAAAGCTCAATCAATTGTTTGCTGCTAAATGATTCCATCTCTATGCAATGCAAACACTAACATAGATTGAATGGCACTTGACCCTTTATGTGTATAGCAGATGTCATGGTGAGAGACTGTCCTTGAATAATTGCTTTGTTCAAGGAACAGAACCAAACAAATCAGGGGAACTCATTGGGAATTACAATTTACCTTTTGAGTGCTTTTATCTCTGCAGTATTATTTGACTCAACGGCCTGCATCTACTTTGTAGGCGCTCAGGTATGGCATTATGCCACTTTAGCTGTGTCTCCTTAGGAAGCATTAGAGGCAGAGAGGTCTGTAGTTTTCAGGGTAGTTCAAATGTTGTGACCCAGCAGAATTCAAATGAAAGGAAATGACAGTCATAAAAGACCTGTTCCATTTGAGCATTCCATCCACAGATCAAACAACAAGTGTTAAATATAATAGTATTATACAACAGGTGGGTCTAATATTATCTACCAACAGAGATGGCCGCCTCGCTTCGCGTTCCTAGGAAACTATGCAGTTTTTATTTTTTTACGTGTTATTTCTTACATTAGTACCCCAGGTCATCTTAGGTTTCATTACATACAGTCGAGAAGAACTACTGAACATAAGAGCAGCGTCAACTCACCATCAGTACGACCAATAATATGATTTTCGCGATGCGGATCTTGTGTTCTGCCTTTCAACCAGGACAATGGAATGGATCCCATGCGGCGACCCAAAAAAACGACTCCGTAAAAGAGGGAAACGAGGCGGTCTTCTGGTCAGACTCCGGAGACGGGCACATCGTGCACCACTCCCTAGCATTCTTCTCGCCAATGTCCAGTCTCTTGACAACAAGATTGATGAAATCCGAGCAAGGGTAGCATTCCAGATGGACATCAGAGACTGTAACGTTCTTTGCTTCACGGAAACATGGCTCACTGGAGGGAAACATGGCTCACTGGAGAGAAGCTATCGGAGGCGGTGCAGCCAGCGGGTTTCTCCACGCATCGCGCCGACAGAAACAAACATCTTTCTGGTAAGAAGAGGGGCGGGGGCGTATGCCTTATGGCTATTGAGACATGGTGTGATGAAAGAAACATACAGGAACTCAAATCCTTCTGTTCACCTGATTTAGAATTCCTCACAATCAAATGTCAACCGCATTATCTACCAAGAGAATTATCTTCGATTATAATCACAGCCGTATATATTCCCCTCCAAGCAGACACATCGATGGCTCTGAACGAACTTTATTTGACTCTTTGCAAACTGGAATCCATTTATCCGGAGGCTGAATTCATTGTAGCTGGGGATTTTAACAAGGCTAATCTGAAAACAAGACTCCCTAAATTTTATCAGCATATCGATTGCGCAACCAGGGGTGGAAATACCTTGGATCATTGTTACTCTAACTTCCGCAACGCTTATAAGGCCCTGCCCCGCCCTCCTTTTGGAAAAGCTGACCACGACTCCATTTTGTTGATCCCTGCCTACAGACAGAAACTAAAACAAGAGGCTCCCACGCTGAGGTCTGTCCAACGCTGGTCCGACCAAGCTGACTCCACACTCCAAGACTGTTTCCATCACGTGGACTGGGATATGTTTCGTATTGCGTCGGATAACAACATTGAGGAATACGCTGATTCGGTGTGCGAGTTCATTAGAACGTGCGTTGAAGATGTCGTTCCCATAGCAACGATTAAAACATTCCCTAACCAGAAACCATGGATTGATGGCAGCATTCGCGTGAAACTGAAAGCGCGAACCACTGCTTTTAATCAGGGCAAGGTGACTGGTAACATGACCGAATACAAACAGTGCAGCTATTCCCTCCGCAAGGCTATCAAACAAGCTAAGCGTCAGTATAGAGACAAAGTAGAATCTCAATTCAACGGCTCAGACACAAGAGGTATGTGGCAGGGTCTACAGTCAATCACGGACTACAAGAAGAAAACCAGCCCAGTCACGGACCAGGATGTCTTGCTCCCAGGCAGACTAAATAACTTTTTTGCCCGCTTTGAGGACAATACCGTGCCACTGACACGGCCTGCAACGAAAACATGCGGACTCTCCTTCACTGCAGCCGAGGTGAGTAAGACATTTAAACGTGTTAACCCTCGCAAGGCTGCAGGCCCAGACGGCATCCCCAGCCGCGCCCTCAGAGCATGCGCAGACCAGCTGGCCGGTGTGTTTACGGACATATTCAATCAAACCCTATACCAGTCTGCTGTCCCCACATGCTTCAAGAGGGCCACCATTGTTCCTGTTCTCAAAAAAGCTAAGGTAACTGAGCTAAACGACTACCGCCCCGTAGCACTCACTTCCGTCATCATGAAGTGCTTTGAGAGACTAGTCAAGGACCATATCACCTCCACCCTACCTGACACCCTAGACCCACTCCAATTTGCTTACAACACAACAGTGGTAGGCTTGATTACCAACAACGACAAGACGGCCTACAGGGAGGAGGTGAGGGCCCTCGGAGTGTGGTGTCAGGAAAATAACCTCACACTCAACGTCAACAAAACTAAGGAGATGATTGTGGATTTCAGGAAACAGCAGAGGGAACACCCCCCTATCCACATCGATGGAACAGTAGTGGAGAGGGTAGTAAGTTTTAAGTTCCTCGGCATACACATCACAGACAAACTGAATTGGTCCACTCACACAGACAGCATCGTGAAGAAGGCGCAGCAGCGCCTCTTCAACCTCAGGAGGCTGAAGAAATTCGGCTTGTTACCAAAAGCACTCACAAACTTCTACAGATGCACAATCGAGAGCATCCTGGCGGGCTGTATCACCGCCTGGTACGGCAACTGCTGCGCCCACAACCGTAAGGCTCTCCAGAGGGTAGTGAGGTCTGCACAACGCATCACCAGGGGCAAACTACCTGCCCTCCAGGACACCTACACAACCCGATGTTACAGGAAGGCCATAAAGATCATCAAGGACAACAACCACCCGAGCCACTGCCTGTTCACCTCGCTATCATCCAGAAGGCGAGGTCAGTACAGGTGCATCAAAGCTGGGACCGAGAGACTGAAAAACAGCTTCTCTCTCAAGGCCATCAGACTGTTAAACAGCCACCACTAACACTGAGTGGCTGCTGTCAACACACTGACACTGACTCAACCCCAGCCACTTTAATAATGGGAATTGATGGGAAATGATGTAAAATATGTCACTTGCCACTTTAAACAATGCTACCTAATATAATGTTACATACCCTACATTATTCATCTCATATGCATATGCATATACTGTACTCTATATCATCTACTGCATCCTTACGTAATACATGTATCACTAGCCACTTTAACTATGCCACTTTGTTTACATACTCATCTCATATGTATATACTGTACTCGATACCATCTACTGTATCTTGCCTATGCTGCTCTGTACCATCACTCATTCATATATCTTTATGTACATATTCTTTATCCCCTTACACTGTGTATAAGACAGTAGTTTTGGAATTGTTAGTTAGATTACTTGTTGGTTATTACTGCATTGTCGGAACTAGAAGCACAAGCAATGCAATTCACTGTCACATCAGCCCAGCCAAGGAAGTTATAAACTTGATCTCCACTACAATAAGCATCTAGACATTATTTCACATTACTTTTAGAATAACATTTCATTTTCAACAGGGGAGATTTGAATAAACCTTTAACTGTCTGTCTCTCCAACATTTGCAACATTGTTTCAATATTCAAATTCGATCTCCAACTGTCCCTTAGTAATGAACATGTAGGGGTCGGGAGTTGGGACGAGAGAGAGAGACAGGCAGCGTTTCTCAGCCAATCGAAATCATGAATTAGCTGGCATAATTTTTATGGATATATACAAAGAAATATATATTGGAAAATGGTCAAACGAAACGAAGTGCAGCTAGTTTTCAGTCTTTCCAGCTTCAGTTTGAAGTTATTGTGTTAGCTGTGTTGTTGGCTAGATCCTCTGAGCAACAGTGTCCTAACGAGAGGCATACCAGGCAAAATCGTGACTCATTAGCTCATTGCTATGGATGTATCCAAATAAATGTCAGTAGAAAACGTCTTAAACAAATGCAGCTACTGTTGTTATTTTTTCTGCACTGTTTGACGTGACTGTAAGTTAACCGTAGTTGGATAGTTAGCAAGCAAGGGATAGGAATGTTGCCAGCCAGTATGGCAATGGAACATTAAGAACGAACGACTGGGTAGTACAGCCAACAACATTATGACAATCATCCATCATACGCATCATACTGTATGAGAATTATTTTACTGTCACATTTTCATCAACCAAATACAGAATGGTTTATCTGACAGTTCACAGCGTAACATATAACCTTATCCAGCCCGGTAACACTTTATTTTATGGGTATTTATAAAGTGTGTGTTTACCATGTATTAATCATTACTTCCACATTTCTAAACCATTTACTAATCATTCGTAAAGTATATTTGCAGCCCCTAATCTAAAGTGAGCACTTTATAAATACTTTATGCATTTTTTACTGACCAGTGTAATTTCTCACAAAAAAATGGGCATGCCATAGGTCAAACTATATCATTGCATTTACTTGATAGCTACCTACACAAATAGCTAGCTAGAACAAAGTGTTAATAAGATAAATTCATTAAAAAGATTAAAAGTACCTCTTAAACTCCTCGTGACGATCCTTGTCATAGTTTTCCAGGTCACTGGTAGCCGATTTAATAAGCTTATCCAACAGTACTTGGTAAAAGAATAAGCACACAACACGATATTTAAGGAAATATATATGCATAATAACTACTAACATTTACAAATGTGGTAATGATTCATACATGGTGAGCAAACTGTTTATAAATGCATTACAAATGGTTTAGAAAGGTCTTAGAAATGGTTTATTACGACCCTTAAAATAAAGTGTTGCCATAGTTTACGATGCTTTGTGGAAAGTACATTTTTTCCTGGGGAACAAATAGTTACTTTGGAGTTGACCACAATTATTTGTGACTACTTTTTTAAACGATTTGAATAGGGATTTAAGAAAATAACTACTTTTAAAACTATTTGAATACAGACCTGAGGAAGCAACAACGTAAAATAATATTTGGATACAGATCTCAGGAAGTGTCTACTTTTCTGAAACTATTGGATAGGCTGCCTTCAACTAATGGCAAGGCTGTATCTGGAACTGTGTGTTGAAGATAGAAAGAGAATGAATAGAGCAATCTCACGATCTCCCATACTATTCTAATCTATCTAACAGTCATATTGGATCTACATAATACATTTTTACCTGAACATTTAGTAAATGTCCATTATTCTGAATATCCATTGTCCCAGGTGTACATAATCAAGTCAAATCAATAAACCAATGATATGTTTTACAGATAAGAATAAATAAGTTGTGACGCTCAACTTCTGTTTGACTCTTTCAACATGCCACTGAAAAGGTCAAAGGCTGCAACTCATTTTTCAATACCTGAAAATATTGCAGAGTAATTCAAAGCTATTTGCAAACATTGCAACAGCAACTTGGATGCTTAGTAAAAACAACTTCAAACCTCTTTGTCCATCTGTTCTTGTTTCAAACAAACACTACACCATCTTTAAAGGGATAGTTTACTCAGAATTACAAACTATTTTCCACCTACCTTGGCTGTAGTTGATTCAAGAATACAGTTTTGGGATATTTTGTTTACTTTCTGCACCTACTAGCCACATTTTGTTACTATTAGCATTTTCAGTAACACTTAACATTAAACTGTTCTTGTGCCTGTGTAATAAAACTGTAATTACTTTTGAAGCAACATTTTAATAGCATGTTAGGTCACATAATACTTTGGTTATTGCATTTTAGTTGCATAGTAATAAGCTGAGAGTTTTTGTAAATACTGTACAACAAGAGGACTAGTGACTGTTCCTTATTCCACTTATGTAAGTACTACATTATTATGCATTTACAAAGGAACATCCTATGTAACAACTATGTTGCTATTGTAATAATAATCATACTACACATGTATAAGAATTTGATATCAAGTGTACCTCCTTGTGTGTCACGCATTATGAAAATAAATGTGTTGGTCATTTTGAGTCAGAAAAGTGGTCTACTCTAATGTTGAGGAGATTCCATGTCTCTCATGTATAAATCAAGGCTATAGGCTATATTAAGATTCATATACAAGAGCCCTCCAAACCAGGTGCTTATGATCATATATTTAGTCTAATTCACCTAACTTTTGTAGTTTTTGGTACTTCATACTTGGCAGCCATCAAATACATGTTTTTTGTTAATGGGGTTAGGGTGCAGAATTTTCACTTTTGGATAAATAGCATGCCCAATTTCAACTTCCTGCTACTCATGCCAAGAATATAAGATATGCATATAATTCATAGATTTGGATAGAAAACACTTAGTTTCTAAAACTGTTTGAATCATGTCTGTGAGTATAACAGAATTTATGTAGCCGGCAAAACCCTGAGGATTAACTGTTCAGAATGTTTTATTTTTTTCCCCTTTCTGTTCCCTGGGTTGTCTTTGCCAAGGGATATTTCATAGGAACCTGTTTTCAGTTCCCACCGCTTCCACTGGATGTCACCAGTCTTTGGAATTTGGTTGAGGTTATTCCTTTGTGCAATGAAGAAGTAGGCCAACTAGGAACTGGGGACACTTTTGTGAGTTGCGCAAGACGTGAAAAGCAGCGCTGGTTTGTTTTCTTTCCTGTATTGAACACAGATTGCCCGTCTACAATCTGATTAAAAATACATAAAGTTGTATTACAAAAGTAGTTTGAAATATTTTGGCAAGGTTTATAGGCAACTTTTGAAATATTTTGTAGTGATGTTGCATTTTTTGTAAGCAGTTTTTTTCTGGATCAAACGCGCTTTATAAATTGACATTTTGGATATATATGGAAGGAATTAATCGAACAAAAGGACCAATTGTGATGTTTATGGGACATATTGGAGTGCCAACAAAAGAAGCTCGTCAAAGATAATGCATGTTTTATATTTTATTTCATTTTTTTTGTGTAGCGCCTGCAGGGTTGAAACATGCTAACTCCTTTGTTTACTGCTGGTGCAGATGGTGCAGGCTATCAGATAATAGCTTCTTATGCTTTTGCCGAAAAGCATTTTTAAAATCTGACATGTTGGCTGGATTCACAATGAGTGTAGCTTTAATTGAATATCTTACATGTGTGATTTAATGAAAGTTTGAATTTTATAGTATTTTATTTGAATCTGGCGCTCTGCATTTTCCCTGGCAATTGGCCAGTTAAGACATTTGCGTCCCGCCTATCCCTAACTAGTTTTAAATAACTTGCAACATACTTTCAAATAATATTTATTTTTCTGAGACCTGTATTTGAAAATCAAAGAAAATAGTCTGGAAGATGTTCTCACATTGCAGTAGTACAGCCATGCTTGGGACATTGTAAGGAATGACTGATTCTGTTACTTTTTGTTTGCTAGCCATTCAACTCTGTCTCCCTGGCCTCAAATCTGCCCCAGGTTGATGGGTATTTGGCAGCTTAATCTTAAAATAAGTGGATACTGATTTGTAACATAATGTGCATGAATAATTCAAATATGGGGAGGCAAAACAGGTCAGTGCTTCTGAATGAATTATCCATGTTGATGAATGTATATCTTAATAGAAAACAGTAATTTATTTATTCACATTTTTCATAGAGGATAATTGTTTGTGTACATTGTCTGTGTGTATTTTGTCATTATTATGACTCTGATTCATGTGCTGATGAAGCTTGTCCTTGCTGACTCCACGTCCTCTGTCAGCTTACGAGTGTCAGTGTCCTAAAATGGGCCACGTTTATCTTCAGTTTTCTGGCTAAACCAAAGCAATTTTTCCAATGAGATTGCAAAGGTGTTGATGAAGTGAAAATAAATCAGTATTGAGAAATAGCTAGAAAGTGAGCAAGCAAGAGAGAACAGAGATGGAGAAGTAGAAGTGACCATGTCTGCCCTGGAACTACAGTGGGCGTAGCACAGCGTTGGGAATACAGTCAGCCCCGAGCAGGGAGCAGGCCACACACGCTCAGCCTGGCCTCTGACCCCCGCTGTGGCTGAATGTAATCACTACCGACATGCCTACTGCTCTCTGTGCCACTGCATCACTTTCCTCTGCCAGCGCCAAGCTGCAGCACATCATACTGTACCGTAACTATCTCTGGAGAGAGACCAGTGGCGGAGGGAGCAGAGGAGTGTCCCTGCAGAGTCCTCCTGCTTCCCCGGCTCAGCCCTGTGGAGCAGGAGTTAATATGAGGAGAGTTCAGCTGGCTCAGCGATTTATAGTTTGGAGCCCCTAGGTGGAGAGCACCATGGGGAGCCTCTAGAAAGGGAGTTCCAAGTATAGGCTACCATACATTAGCCAGGATGGAGCTCATTTCTTGCAGGTTGAGCTCAGTTCAACAGAAGCAGCAACTTCCAAACTCACTTAATTTCACCGATAGACAGACAAAATGGTAGGTTAATGTACTGTAGCTTTTCAAGCATCTCTGCCTGAAAGTAAAAACACCATCTAGCTGCCAAGCCAACCTGCTGAACCATCATTATTACTTGGCTTCTTATTCACTGTGGCAACAGGAAGCAATCCAACACGTCTATGAATACCCACCAAACCATGACATCTCCAATTAGCATTCCTCTCACCCAGCCCTGTACTGCTGAATTTTCCCTGTTGTGAGCACTCAACTTCAAAAGGTCCCTGCACTCCAAGTCTCCATGCGCCAGACCATTACACCCTGCACTTTAATGATATTGACAGCAGGGCCCTTTTCACTGATCCTTATAACAACCCAAACTACACTGTTTGTAGGATGTTATATTGAAGTCAGCATACTTTGGACTTGTCATTGTACTCAGAGTACATTGATACTGTCGATTATGTCACAAGGTATGTTGGTTTAACTCGAGGTAATAAATAACAATGCACCCCCTCCCCCATGTGAAAAATAATTTCACGTGATCCTCCCCCTGCAAAAAAAATTGCGCTCTCCTCTCTCGTACTGTAATTTTCTTTCACACTCTTCCCCCCTCATAAAATGAATTGTTATTTTTTTTATTACAACCATAAATAACTGTCGCAATCCTGTGTTCACGAACGTGGATATGGATTTTACCACTTCAGCATGGTTTTGTGGCATAGTCAATACCACACAGGGCTAACGGGCCATAAGGTTGAGAGTTCGCCAACCACCACAGAGGAGCTCACTCTCCCTGCCTGTATGACTACACTACGATCAGAGTCGGATGAAGACAATGATCATCTAGGGGGAATCAGATTTTCAACATAATTATACAAAAATATTATGCAAACAATTTTCCACCAACAGGTTTCTGTTCCAATGCACCACGCAACCAATAAGCAACTTATAACTGCATATTCGGTTACCAATTTTGAGAACTTATCATCATGGTTTGAGTTTTAACACCACAATCAAGAGTATGTCAGAAAATACATCCCTCCCTACTCAGTACTTAAGACTTGGTTTGACGATATCTGAATACCATTTGGATGCTGGAATTATATTTGAGTGGAGTGGATGAACGTGATCAGGTAGCCTAAAGGAGACTTTTGAAGTAACCTAATCAGATTAAAACATTGTGACTAATTGCATTTATGCCACACATAAAAGGTCATATGTTAAAAGTTAAATGACACATTTTTACATCTAACCTCTGTAAAAAAAAACGGAGAAAAAAAAACGGAATATGTCTTGATTAGAAAAGTATTCCCCCTGAGTCAATACATGTTAGTCAGTCTTTCTGGGTAAGTCTCTAAGAGCTTTGTCCACTTGGATTGAACAATATTTGCACATTATTCTTTTTTAAATTCTTAAAGCTCTGTCAAGTTGGTTGTTGATCATTTCTAGACAGCCATTTTCAAGTCTTGCCAAATAGTTTTATTAAGCCGATTTAAGTCAACACTGTAAATAGGCCACTCAGGAACATTAAATTTCGTCTTGGTAGTCAACGCTATTGTCTATTTAGCCTTGTGTCTTAGGTGATTTACCTACAAAGAGGTGAATTTGTCTCCCCATTTCTGTTGGAAAGCAGACTGAACACGGTTTTCCTCTAGGACTTTCCCTGTTCTTAGCTCTATTCCATTTATTTTTCTCCTAAAAAACTCCCTAGTCCTTGCCGATGACAAGCATACCCATAAAATTATGCAGCCACCACCATGCTTGAAAATCTAAAGTGTGGTACTCAGTGATGTGTTGTGTTGCCCCAAACATTACGCTTTATATTCAGGACATAAAGTGAATTTCTTTGCCACATTTTTTGAAGTTTTACTTCAGTGCTTTACAGGATGCATGTTTAGGAATATTTTTATTCTGTACAGGATTTCTTTTCACTCTACAATACTGTTGATCCATCCTCAGTTTTATCCTATCACACATTAAACTCTGTAACTGTTTCAAAGTCACCATTGGCCTCATGGTGAAATCCCTGAGCGGTTTCCTTCCTCTCCGTCAACTAAATTAGGAAGGACGCCTGTATCTTTGTAGTGACTGGGTGCATTGATACGCCATCAAAAGTGTAATTAATAACTTCACCATGCTCAAACAGATATTCAATGTCTGCCTTTTTGAAAATCTATCAATATATGCCCTTCTCTGCAAGGCGCTGGAAAAACGCCCGTGTCTTTGTGGTTGAATCTGTGTTTGACATTCACTGCTGGACTGAGGGACCTTACAGATAATTGTATGTGTGGGGTACAGAGATGAGGCAGTCATGAACAAATCATGTTAAACGCTTTTACTGCACGCAGAGTGAGTCCATGCAACATAATACATTACTTGTTAAGCAAACCTCTTCTCTTGAACTTATTTAGGCTCGCAATAACAAAGGGTTTGAATGCTTATTTGACTAAAGACAGTTCAGCTTTTTATTTTCAATGAATTTGTAAAAAAAATACAAAAAAAGATAATTCCACAGTAAAAAAAACTTGCCATTTTATAAATTTTAAGGGTTGTGAATATTTTCTGAAGGCAACCGCTTATGTCTAGAGCCGGCCCTGTACAAAGCCTCCAGAGAGGCCCCCTTTCTTCATAGAGGGAGTGTCCAGCCCAGAGATGGAGAGATGGAGGGATGTGGACTCTCATTAATCAGCAAAACAGAGACAGAGTCAATACTGCTGGGCTTTACTCTGTTCCACCACGGCCTAACCCCCCCTGACAAGGTACACCGAGAGGGGCTGCCTCACATCACAATGTGGAAAATGCATAGTAAGTGCACTGTGCAAGTCAAAATGCTGAAGATCAGTTACGTTTACATAATGATTACAATAATTTGCCATTATACATGTTAGCATTATTGACTTTTTCACATTATTTTCTGCACAGTCATTTTGATTGTAGCCGTTCACTCAGTTTGTAAAAAAAGTATAATTTACATCTGTTTATTTACCATCTCAGATTCCTCCAACATCCCCACTGATAACTCTAATCCAATGTCTCTTGTAGCAATGTGTTTACTGTATGTAATTGAATTTGGAGTGGTAATTATTAGACCGAGGGGTGGCAGTAATCAGCCTCTTGATGATCTAAGGCCTTTGAATAATGTGTCGTCTAGTGACTGGTGATCAGAAAGCTCCTCTGCCCAGCGTTGGGGATAAGCAGATTGCGGCTGTGACATGTAGTAACCCAACATCTCTATTAGACTGCTACTGCTGTGATATAGAGAGTCTTGTGTATGGGTCTTACTTGCCTTAGATGGTAGAATAAAACATCATTTGGATGATGGACAAAAATGTGCTGGAATGTATGGTGCAGCAAGTGACATTTTTTATTTTCAACTGAATGTCTTTTTTTTGTGAAAGAGCCACAGTATGCCACTAAATTTAACATACAGTGGTTGTGGGTGGAATTTAGATTTAGATAGTTTGGTGAACTGTAGTAGTTCCATTAGAGTAACTTGTTTTTATATACAGGAGTATAGTGCTGTGTTACTGTGACTGGACAAACCTATGTCCTAGTCTAGAGGGGCCCTATCTGGACTATATACAGCTCAACTGAAAACCAGAGAGCAAGTTGTTTTCTCATTTCTGTTCCCAATCACAGTGTATCCCATTACACCTTGCAGGATATTGGTCAGGGTTCACAGTACATTAGGATTTCCACAGAGCTGCCGCAAACTATCTCGCCACCTGAAACGCAGCATCTTCTCAAAGTGGCACTACTTTATAGAATGTATCTATACAGCTGTGGCTGTTTCATCAACAAAAGGACAGTTGGTTGGTTGTTTATTTGCTGAAAGGAGCCCGAAGCAAATAAAAGCACATATAACCAGTGAGAGACTCACAAGACACAGCAAACATTCACAAATGAAATGTGAAAAACAGGGAGGATTCGGCTCAAAGGTTAACTCACGAGCAAACGCCAATGTGAGATAGCAATAATCAAAAGTGATGTAAGAGGGAGCTGGAATAATTCATGATATTGTGTCCACATACAGTACGTTAAATCTGTTGGATCTGGAGATGGTCTGCTAGTCTTTCTCCGTTGCCTCAGGATATCATCCAATCCCGGTGGCAATAAAACTGCTATCAAATCTGCCAAAGTGGAGAATGGCCCACCTGGTCAACTTTATAATCCTGATTAGGCTACATTTATGTGCTTGAATTGATTATTCTGGAAATAATTTACTCATTCTCTCTATGGACCTATGACGCTATTTTGACGCAGCACAATGTGTCACGTCTTCAACATACATAATGGACTGTGTGTGGGGGCATTCGTTTGTAAACAAAGTCACTGTGTAAACATTGTTATGGCAGGTGAGGTTGAATCCCAGCCTCTGTCCTTAGGCTCTGTAAGATCATGTATAGCATATTGTTTGCATGCCTTATTTGAGACAAAAGCCCCTTATACGTTGACACACCTTAAATCAAAGCCATCATTCTTACTTTGTCTCTGCAGTCTTCTTGCAAATTGCCATTTCAAAAACCTTTCTATGGCATGCTTTGTCACTTGACTGTATGTGCTGCAGTTTGGACTGCGGGGTGATTTGCAAGCATATAACTCGTTGGTTACTCGCTATGACTCAACCTCTTTCTCTCCCCTCTCTCTCACCCTCTCTCTCTCTAATGGAATTTTTAAGGATACAAATTCAGAGTCTGACAGGTTGCTCACACAGCTGTTGATAGCACTCTGTCTCAGAGAGGGCTGCCTCAGTTACTTAACACCGCTTGAGAAATGTGAATAATAGCATTATTTTACACTGACTCATGTTGCCTTAATACCACATTATATGCTACTATATGCTACTTTTTCACAATTCCTGACATTTAATCCTAGTAAAAATCCCCCTGTCTTAGGTCAGTTAGGATCACCACTTTATTTAAAGAATGAGAAATGTCAGAATATTAGTAGAGACAATAATTAATTTCAGGTTTTATTTCTTTCATCACATTCCCAGTGGGTCAGAAGTTTACATACACTCAATTAGTATTTGGTAGCAACTCCTGTATATAGTTTAACTTGGGTCAAGCCTTTTGTGTAGCCTTCCACAAGCTTCCCACAATAAGTTGGATGAATTTTGGCCCATTCCTCCTGACAGAGCTGGTGTAACTGAGTCAGGTTTGTAGGCCTCCTTGCTCGCACACACTTTTTCAGTTCTGCCCACACATTTTCTATGGGATTGAGGTCAGGGCTTTGTGATGGCCATTCGAATACATTGACTTTGTTGTCCTTAAGCCATTTTGCCACAACTTTCGAAAAATGGTTGGGATCATTGTCCATTTGGAAGACCCATTTGCGACCAAGCTTTAACTTCCTGACTGATGTCTTGAGATGTTGCTTCAATATATCCACATCATTTTCATTCCTCATGATGCCATCTATTTTGTGAAGTGCACCAGTCCCTCCTGCAGCAAAGCACCCCCACAACATGATGCTGCCACCCCCGTGCTTCACGGTTGGGATGGTGTTCTTCGGCTTGCAAGCCTCCCCCGTTTTCCTCCAAACATAATGATGGTCATTATGGCCAAACAGTTCCATTTTTGTCTCATCAGACCAGAGGTCCTTTCTCCAAAAGTATGATCTTTGTCCCCATGTGCAGTTGCAAACTGTAGTCTGGCTTTTTTATAGCGGTTTTGGAGCAGTGGCTTCTTCCTTGCTGAGCGGCCTTTCAGGTTATGTCTACATAGGACTCGTTTTACTTTGGATATAGATACTTTTGTACTTGTTTCCTCTTGCATCTTCACAAGGTCCTTTGCTTTTGTTCTGGGAGTGATTTGCACTTTTCACACCAAAGTACGTTATTCTCTAGTAGACAGAACGCGTCTCCTTCCTGAGCGGTATGAAGGCTGAGCGGTCCCATGGTGTTGTACTTGCGTACTCTTATTTGTACAGATGAACATGGTACCTTCAGGCATTTGGAAAGGATGAACCAGACCTTTTTCTGAGGTCTTGGCTCATTTCTTTAGATTTTCCCATGATGTCAAGCAAAGAGGCACTGAGTTTGAAGGTAGGCTTTGAAATTCATCAACAGGTACACCTCCAATTGACTCAAATGATGTCAATTAGCCTCTCAGAAGCTTCTAAAGCCCTGACATAGTTTTCTGAAACTTTCCACGCTGTTTAAAGGCACAGTAACCTTAGTGTATGTAAACTTCTGATCCATTGAAATTGTGATATAGTGAATTATAAGTGAAATAATCTGTCTGTAAACAATTGTTGGAAAAATTACTTGCGTCTTGCACACAGTTGATGTCCTAACCAACTTGCCAAAACTATAGTTTGTTAAAAAGAAATTTGTGGAGTGGTTGAAAAATGAGTTTTAATGACTCAAACCTAAATGTATGTAAACCTCAAGTGTATATGCATAAACTGAGAATAAGAACTGAATTGGTACAGTATGAGGCTGAATGGTAGTTCAGTATCATTGCTTCATTGTGACAGCTGAGGGAATGATCAGGGTCTGGGGACTCCCCAGCTTTATATAGTCAGACCAGGGGCTCCAGGTTATTCATTATGGGAGTAACGTTCCCCATGATGTGCTCAGTGGTATTATAATCATGCAATTTGTATTTTATGACCAAGAGTTGGCTCTGTGGTTCATGTGTTTTACAGTGGTTAAAAATGCATAGTGTACATGTATGTTTTATGTTGAGGAACAGATTCCATATTTCAAGGGGTTATCTAACAGCTTCCCCACCACTCACCTCAATGTATATTGTTATTACAGATAGTCTTGTATGGTAGCATATTCAGGGTTTATTTGATCTAATTATAACAGATTATTGCACCTGTTCACTTGTGCATCCGTGCACAGGGGGTAATGGAATTCTAGGATTATTCAGTGCTAGATGTGCATGTGTGAGTACATCTGTGTGCGTGTGTGTATATGTGGGGTATAGCTGTTGGCCAAGATTCAGCTCTAATCATATATCTTTCCTTGCAACCCTCTAGCATCACACCTGCCTGCCCAAGGCACAGAGGCAGATGTAATTGGTTTGAATATTCCTCGTACAAAAACAAGAAAATGGGCTAAATATGGAAAGATATTAAATGGGCCGCTATATCTTTGCCACTTGAACCGCAGGATCCTTTGGCTCCTTATCTCTAACCATCTTCTGATGGGAGGCCTGGTTCGTTATAGTTCACAAGGCAAGAAGATACATTCTTATGACCCTCCTCCTCTTGTTCAGATACAGTTGTAGGATCTTAATTTGACCTATTTTGTTAAAGCATAATAATCCTGATGGACAGGATTTAAACGTTTAGTCCATAATGTTTCTTGATCTGTGGTTATGCTATTAGCTGGCCCAATATAGGTTACATGAAAAGTGTAATACTGTTGATATAACCACCTGTTAGTGTGGGTTTTTAGTAAATGTATGTAAATCACTAAGCTCATCTGCATTTCCTGCAAATTCTCAGCAACAAAAAAGTGATACAATTAAGAACCTAAACCTGTAGTACCCTCTCATTACCATGTTGAGCAATGATCCCTGGCTGCACCGATAGACCCCGTAGAGACTACCATACAGTACATGGCCATTTCTCACTGCCTGTCATGCGTATGTTTAAATATTCCTGATGGATAAAGGGGTGCTGGAGTCATATTGCAAAGCATATTTGCTAGGGACTGACCAGGGATAAAATAACGTTTTCAATGTGATATGCTTGCACTGCCAGTTGCGTGTACTTGTGGATGCCAAAGGATGCCAGTCAGCCCCTCAAAAATGACATCTCTCTGCTTTCATAATTTTCCTTCAATCCGCAAGAGGCTGAATGTATCTCACCGGAGAAAGCATCTGAGCGTGGGAAACAGCGGCCCTTGTTGTGTCGTTTCTCTCCGGTGGATAGCTAACTAGCAAAAAATCATCCCTTTCCTCAATTAGCCATGAATGGAGATAGAGATTTGGACTTGTGGTTTCACTTAGTTCTCCATGCTGGCCAACGATTCGGATCAACCATAAATTAATACATTGTGCCCCTGACCTGAGAGGATGGAAGCTCAATATGTAGATGAAGCAGGCTAATGTTAACTAAGTTAACTGGCCTTGTCACGGCTGGCTGAAGGACTGGACCAAGGTGCAGCATGGTAAGCGTACATTTGAACTTTATTTAAAAATGACGCCGACAAAACGAAGAACAAAAAAAACAACAACCGTGAAGCTTTGGGCTATGTGCCCTGAACAACTACAAAGATAACTTAAGTATGGTTCTCAATCAGACACAACAATAGACAGCTGTCCCTGATTGAGAACCATACCAGGCCAAGACATAAAAATACAAAACATAGAAAATAGGACATAGAATGCCCACCCTAGTCACACCCTGGCCTGTCACACCCTGGCCTAACCAAAATAGAGAATAAAAAGCCTCTCTATGGCCAGGGTGTGACAGGCCTTGCACATATTTTCCCATGAAAGGAAGTGAGCCTTCCTAGGGCAGGCGTTCCGCAACATTCCACTGAAGAGGCAGTGCGCAAAATTAAAAAATATGTTTGGGGAAATATGTAACTTTCACACATTAACAAGTCCAATACAGCAAATGAAAGAAACTTCTTGTTAATCTACCCATCGTGTCCGATTTCAAAAAGGCTTTACAGTGAAAGCACAACATATGATTATGTTAGGTCATAGCCAAGTAAAACAAAACACACAGCCATTTTTCCAGCCAAAGATAGGAGTCACAAAAAGCAGAAATATAGATAAAATTAATCACTAACCTATGATGATCTTCATCAGAAGGCACTCCCAGGAATCCCAGTTTGACAATAAATGACTGATTTGTTCCATAAAGTCCATCAGACACTCATAGTACATCATGTTACACAATACATGTATGTTTTGTTCGATAATGTGCATATTTATATCCAAAAATTAAGTGCAGTAATGTTTTGATTCCAAAATTTTGCAGAAATACTCATAATAAACATTGATAAAAGTGTTATTCACAGAATTAAAGATACAATTAAAGATAGACTTCTCCTTAATGCAACCACTGTGTCAGATTTTTAAAAAACTTTACGGAAAAAGCATAATCTGAGTACGGCGCTCAGAGCCCAATCCAGCCAAATAAATATCTGCCATGTTGGAGTCAACAGAAGTTAGAAATAACATTATAAATATTCACTTACCTTTGATGATCTTCATCAGAAGGCACTCCCAGGAATCCCAGTTTGACAATAAATAACTGATTTGTTCCATAAAGTTCATAATTTATGTCCAAATAGCCACTTGTTGTTAGCGTGTTCAGCCCAGTAATCCATCTTCATGAGGCGCGAGCACTTCGTCCAGACAAAAACTCGCAAAGTTCCGTTACAGGTCGTAGAAACAAGTCAAACGATGTATGGAATCAATCTTTAGGATTTTGTTAACATAAATCATCAATAAGGTTCCAACCGGAGAATTTAACTGTCTAACTCTGTCGGGAGAGCGCATCACGAGCCTGAGACACTCTGCCAGACCCATGACTCATTCAGCTCCCATTCCCCCCTCCTTTATAGCAGAGCCTGAAACAAGTTTATAAAGACGGTTAACATCTAGTGGAAGCCTTAGAAAGTGCAACTTGACCCCATAGACACTGTGTATTCGGTAGGCCAAGCTTTGAAAAACTACAAACCTCAGATTTCCCACTTCCTGGTGGATTTTTCTCAGGTGTTTGCCTGCCATATGAGTTCAGTTATACTCACAGACATCATTCAAACAGTTCTAGAACTTCAGAGTGTTTTCTATCCCATACTAAAAATATGCATATATTAGCATCTGGGACAGAGTAGGAGGCAGTTCACTCTGTGCACGCTATTCATCCAAAAGTGAAAATGCTGCCGGCTATCCCAAAAAGATAGCCACTTGTGGGATCGGTGTCCCTATACCGGGACAGTTGTTGCTAACGTGCGCTAATGTGACTAGAATGATGATGCAAGTAACATCCAACTTTCGAGGACATTGACATGTCTTATATGTGCAGAAAGTTTAAAATCTTCTTAATCTAACTGCACTGTCCAATTTACAGTAGCTATTACAGTGAAAGAAATCCATGCTATTGTTTGAGGAGAGTGCACAACAACAAAAAACCTTTATCACGGCACTTGGTTTGGTAGATTCACCTCTGAATGTAAATAATGTACTTACATTCAGTAATCTTGCTCTGATTTGTCATCCTGAGGGTCCCAGAGATAAAACGTAGCATAGTTGTGTTTGATAAAATACCTTTTTATATTCAAATGTAGGAACTGGGTTCCAAAGTTTGAACCCCTGCTGTTTCAAATGGTATCAAGAATATGCATACGCTTGCTTCAGGTCCTGAGCTACAGGAATTTAGATTTGGGTATTTTCATTTTTAGGCGAAAATTGAAAACAAGGGTATAATCCTTAAGAGGTTTTAAAACATGAGGCCAAGGAAATATGATATTGCCTTGCCATTGCTCACCAAAGGCGCTGAACATTCCCAACACAGCTCTTTTCAGAATTATTAAGTAAAATGGCAAAGGGGTCATTTCCAGAGGGCCAAGGAGTCTCTAATAAGACGTGAGCATAGAGCAGTTTTTCAACAATAGTGGTCACGGTGGACAAAATGAAACCCCATACAGAGCAGAGAACAGATCACTACATTGACGACAGCCTTGCTTTCCGAGGTCACAAAGCTGAAATTTCATTAGTGCAGTGCACAGAAGCGGTGCGTGGGTAAAATCACTGGGGAAGCCAAGCCAGGAAGAAAAGCCATATTACAACCTATGTGTTGTGATATTTGTTGTCCTAGGCTACCTGGCTAAAATGCTTGCTCTTTAGCCTAAAGTCTAATAGTCTGTCTAAAAATGGACTAGGGGGAAGAGCGGGCTTTGAGCATTGATTGAGGTTGAGCCTGACCCCTGCTGATTCCATTTGTCACAAAGGTGACAAACATCCTCAACAGCTGTGCCGAGACAGTATCAGCCAAATTACTCCCACACACAATAACCGGGTTATACTGCCACACAAATGCAATAGCCATTGATTAAAAGCCTTGTAAAGAAAAATAAAAAAGATTTTTTCTTCTGATGGGGTTAGAGAAAAAACTATTTAATTGTGGGTGTGTTTAAGATTTGGGAATGTAAATCTAAACCATTATGCCAGATACATAGTATTTACAGTAAATTGTATTTTTTAGTATTTATAATATTTACTTATGTAGTCGGAATAGATATAGAACCCTAATATAGGGTCTATAGTAGTCAGGGCAACCAAAGTGCCTACTCAACCCATTGATGAATGGTTTCATTGTTCCATAATGAAATCAATACCAAAACAAGGAATTCCTCTCACTGTGTGCGACACCTATAGATGGTTGGATGCAGCTATACAACTATAATGTGTGAAAGTAATGACAAAAGGACTATTTCTCCCACAAGAGAGATCCTCATCAATATTTCAGAACTCATTTAGTGTACCTGAGGCTTCCCGTGGTGAACAGCCCAATGTAATTGTCCAATAGAGCACTATTATACAGCTGCATATCAATGTGGGAGGCAGGTTATTTCGAGTTCTAGGGCCAACTGAAACTTTTTATGATTGACATGTGGAGCAACAAGGAGGGCAGTGGAGGAAGACAGGGCAGAGTGATAGCAGGGAGATTTATTATGCAAATATTAGCTCTGAGGGCAGTGTCCCTTTGGCATGACAGGAATGTCAAGAATGAGAGTGATGATTAGAAAACTTCCCTTCAACAGAGACTACCTAGCAAAATATCCAACAGACTTTTGGATATTATTACTGTCTGCTCACAGAGTCAATTTCACATTCTCTTCCAAATCCTCAGAAATGTTTTGCTTCATTTTGTAGTGCCAGGTGCTTTTAGTGCAGGTGGTTTTAAAATGAGAGATAATTTCCACCTGCTTGGAATAATAATTCTCAAACACTATTCCAAATTCCTGCTTTGAAGATTATGCCTAAAATGGTTAATAAGTTTAATATTAGCATGAAATTGCCTAATTAGTCAGTAAATCATTGTACATTAGCATCTAGTAAAAGTATAATTTTATGTATGTCTTACTACCCTGTAAGATATAGTTCATTTAGATTAACATTTAGATACGTACAATTTAATTCAGCACAAAAAGAAAGAAGGATCCCAAAATCATATACTGTACTTCAAGGGGAAGTATTCAAGGTCTTTGAAGAGAGGAGTGAATGAACCTCTCCTCCACTCCATTTTTAATACAGCACAAATCCCTTACAGACTGGACAATCAACCATTTTAACAGTCAGAACAAATTTAACACTGATTACTGCTTCACAGTTGCCTGGTCCCAGATCTGTTTGTGCTATCCTGCCAACTTGACAATGTCCAATGCCAACAGATGACGCAATCTCAACACTTCCCATTCCCACCTGGACAAAAGAAAACGTATGTGAGAATTCTGTTGATTGACTACAGCTCAGCGTTCAACACCAAAGTGCCAACAAAGCTTGTCACTAAGCTAAGGATCCTGGGACAAACACCTCCCTCTGCAACTGGATCCTGGACTTCCTGGCGGTCCGCCCCCAGGTAACAACACATCTTCTACGCTGATCCTTAACACTGGGGTCCCTCAGGGGTGTGTGCTTAGTCCCATCCTGTACTCCCTGTTCACCCACGACTGCGAGGCCAAACACGACTCCAAAACTATCATTAAGTTAGCTGAAGACACAACACAACAGTGATCACTGACAACGATGAGATAGCCTATAGGGGGGTCAGAGATCTGGAAGTGTGGTGCCAGGACAACAACCTCTCTGACAATGTGAGCAAGACAAAGGAGCCGATCGTGGACTACAGGAAAAGGCGGGCGAACAGGCCCCCATTAACATCGACAGGGCTGTAGTGGAGCGGGATGAGAGTTTCAAGATCCTTGATGTCCACATCACCAACAAACTATCATGGTCCAAACATACCAAGACAGTCATGAAGAGGGCACGACAACACCTTTTCCACCTCAGGAGACTGAAAAGATTTGGCATGGGTACCCAGATCCTCAAAAAGTTCTACAGCTGCACCATTGAGGGCATCCTGGACGGTTGCATCACCGCCTGGTATGGTAACTGCTCGGGATCTGACCGTCAGGCACTACTGAGAGTAGTATAGAACCTATATACTAGTCAGAGGAAAACCCCCAAAATGTACATTGACCCCCTCCAATTTGTCTATTATCTATGCATAGTCACTTCACCCCTACCTACAAATTACCTCGACTAACCTGTACCCCCGCACATTGTGGACAGGCTGTGAACAGGTGTCTTTTATACTGATAAGTTCAAACAGGTGCCATTAATACAGTTAACGAGTGGAGGACAGAGAAGCCTCTTAAAGAAGAAGTTACAGGTCTGTGAGAGCCAGAAATCTTGCTTGTTTGTAGGTGACCAAATACTTATTTTCCACCATAATTTTCAAATAAATTCATTAAATATCCTACAATGTGATTTTCTGGATTTTTTCCCCCTAATTTTTTCTGTCATAGTTGAAATGTACCTGAAAATTACAGGCCTCTCTCATCTTTTTAAGTGGGAGAACTTGCACAATTGGTGGCTGACTAAATACTTTTTTGCCCCACTGTAACCTCGTTATTGTTATTTTATTGTTACTTTTTATTATTTTTTACTTTAGTTTATTTGGTAAATATTTTCTTGACTCTTTCTTGAACTGCACTGTTGGTTAAGACATTGCAAGTAAGCATTTCATGGTAAGGTCTACACATGTTATATTTGGCCATGAAATATATCAAATTTGATTTGATTTGATTGGATAGGTGTTAGCAAGACAGCACAAACAGATCTGGGTCTAGGCTGGTTTAACAGAGCTTTAGTGGGTTTTAAAGGAGGCATCAGTAGAAATTACTCTGCCAAAGCCGACCCATTTCTCTCGCATTTTTTCCCATACACCACCAAGCACCAAGCATCTCCCTGCTTTGCATTATTCATACATAGGCCCTCCGGTGGCTCGAGGCTCCAGGTAAAGCAGAGAGGATTCTGGGTAATGTGCTGGTCAGCTCTTAAGTGTACACATGAAATGCATGAGTGGATTCAGGATATGTAGCCCAATGCCAACCACCCTTAAGATGTATATTTACATAAAAGCAGTACACAATTGTTTTAGATAGATGCTTATGATATTTGACAGGAACATATATACAATTAAAGAAGAAATTACTTGAAGTTTAGTTTTGACCTGTACTCAATCATGGTAGCTGGCAGAGTGTTTTCAATTTTAATTTAGTCTGTTAGTCATATCTAGTTAATGGAAACATCTAAATCTTTGAAAGTCTATTAAAATATGTGTCCTTGATGAACATTTGGAATTCTCTCTTTTAATCTTTAATCTTCTTTTGCTTACATTTTTAAGGTTTTTCAAGAGTAGGTTTACAGTACAGCAACTCATCATATAGGTAGTGGAAACATCATTAGCAGCATCATCATTACTATTGTCCAGCTCCCCTACCCATTCCCCAGACTACCTTGAGTCAGTCTGTGATCTCTGACAGCAGCGGGGTCGCTGTGTGTCCTGTCTCTATACCCTTTCCCTTTCCCACTACTATGTGCGGTCAACTAGCATAATTCATGTTTATGAAGTAAATACGGTGATTATTATTAAGGTTCTGGTCTTCTGAGATATAAACAAGTATACAACGAACCAGATAACTATACAATTAAGCAAAAAACATCAAAGGAAATAGTTCAAAAATAATTGTAAAAAATGCAAGAAAATGCTCAATTGAGTCATCAAATGCATCATATGTTTGGTTGCTTTGAGACTAATAGGTCTTATGTCTACACTATTATTAACAAGGAGCGGTTCACATTATTTTTTACATACAGTTTTATTTTATGGGTGATCTTTTCCATTAAATACATTTCTTTCACTCTACAAGGTCATTCTTCTATAGTAGGAATGGCCTTATTTAACCAATGTGTCCTAATAAATGTATTTGCTGCAGACAAGTATACAAGTACTGCATATTTAATAGATAGGCATTTTGAAACAGTATGGCACTCTTTGGGTTCTTTGACAGGAAACATTTAAATACATTTTTTCCAACTGAAAAACATATTCCAGGACAAGACCAAAAAATATATATAGGTAGTTTGCAAACAATTCCCCACATTTTCTCCAGCATTCGCTGGTTGTTTCTGGTCTTATCTTCACCATTTTATCTGGAGTTCCTACTGTTCCTACTAATGATTTTCCATTGATACTATTTCCCTTTGTTTGAGTGTGTAATGGTATGAGCATTCCTACAGATCACTTCCCAAGTTTCATTTTTTATGTTTTCCCAAAGTTCAGATTCTCACTTGCGTTTTGTTTGCAGAGTATTGCTCTGTGTCATGAAATCAATATAGGTATAGTTTTGATATTTGTTTACTACCAGTTGCCCTTTTCCAAGTAGTGATAAGGTGTTTTATTTATGGGAGAGGATTCAGCCTTCATTTCTACCCAGTTAGGGTGTTTTAATAAATAGTCTCTTAGCTGTAAATAGCTAAAGAAATCTGACTTTGTCAAATGGAAGTCTGAACTTAGTTCACTGAATGATTTAACTTGGTTGTTCTTAAAAATCTGGTATAAAGAACATATTGCAAATTAAGAATTGACCACCTTTGAAAACCTGAATCTAGTGAAAATGGGACGAAATATGTAAGATATGCAATACCAGCTAGTGACGATATGGTCAAAGGCTGATGGAGACTGCATTGTACTTTCCTCCAAATCTGGAGCATATGCTTGGACCACAGGTTCGTACTATCACTGTCTATCCTCTTTCCCAGGAAAGGTCTTACTGCTAGTGGGTATTGTCCACCTTAGCTTTTTTCTATTTCAAGCCAATCTAGATTCAGATTTTATCCAAGTAATCATTGTTTGCAATTGGGTGGCCCAGTAGTAACACCTAAAGTTTAGTAATACTAGGCCACCGGATTCCTTTGGCAGTTGGAGTGTTTTGTACTTCACCCATGTTTTTTTTTTACCTTGCCATAGGAACCTTGCAATTTGATTGTTGAAATGGATTCTGGATGCAGAACAGGTACCATCTGAAATGGGAATAGAAGTCTGGGGAGAATGTGCATCTATATTGTTTCCACCTTTACTGTCTATCTTCTTAGATCTGTGGTTATCATGTCAATTAATTCGGTATAGTTCGCTTTATACAGT
Organism: Oncorhynchus gorbuscha; assembly: GCF_021184085.1. Classification (NCBI taxonomy): domain Eukaryota; kingdom Metazoa; phylum Chordata; class Actinopteri; order Salmoniformes; family Salmonidae; genus Oncorhynchus; species Oncorhynchus gorbuscha. Next base: position 82,417,889 of record NC_060175.1, on the reverse strand, counting down.
TCCTCAGGAGAGGTAGGGATAGTAATAACCTAGGTATTTTATTCCCTTGTTAGGCCCTCATACGATCATGGTCACATAATCATCCCCAGGTTACAATTGGCTCATTCATCCCTCCTCCTCTCCATTGTAATTCTCCAGATTGTTGCTGTAAATGAGAATGTGTTCTCAGTCACCTTACCTGGTACAATAAGGGTCAAATGTAAAAATACCTGAAAACAAATCACAGACAGGGTACCTGATGGGGGGGTGAACCCATTCATAGAGTAGTAGGCTTCCAACTTACTATCATTTAGTTTATATACTGAGTAAATCCCAAATATTTTTATACATTTCATCAAGCATGTCACAGAGTTGCGTACATCAGACATATACAGTAATACATTGTCAGCATACAGAGAAATCTTGTGCTCTTCCTCGCCAATTTATATGCCTTTGATATTCAGACTGGGTCTTGTCATCTGGGCAAGAGGTTCAATACTAGTAGCAAAAAGGACCCCTCTTTCAATGATAAAAGGTGCTGTTAAATGTACATTTACTCTGACTCTAGCGTGGGTGGGTGGTCGAATAAAGGATTTGGACCCGTCTAATGAACTTGGGGCCAACTCCAAATTCATGTAGCACCTTAAACAGATAAGGCCATGATACTCGATCAAATTACTTCTGTGCATCCAAGGGCCTGTGCCATATTTTCCCCACCTTGAGTCTGGGCAGATGATATAACATTTAGGCATCTTCTTATATTATCCGACAGTTGACAAGCAGCAATGAACCCCGTTTGATCAGGATGTACAGTGTAATATATGTTATGACCTATTTTCTTTTTTGGGGGATCAGCTTAATATTGTAGAAAGATTGTTGCTTCCATCAATGTAATTGTCTGCATCATTTCCAATCCCCCATATATGTTTTTAGGTAAATACACTGCTCAAAAAATAAAGGGAACACTTAAACAACACAATGTAACTCCAAGTCAATCACACTTCTGTGAAATCAAACTGTCCACTTAGGAAGCAACACTGATTGACAATAAATGTCACATGCTGTTGTGCAAATGGAATAGACAACAGGTGGGAATTATAGGCAATTAGCAAGACACCCCCAATAAAGGAGTGGTTCTGCAGGTGGGGACCACAGACCACTTTTCAGTTCCTATACTTCCTGGCTGATGTTTTGGTGACTTTTGAATGCTGGCAGTGCTTTCACTCTAGTGGTAGCATGAGACGGAGTCTACAACCCACACAAGTGGCTCAGGTAGTGCAGCTCATCCAGGATGGCACATCAATGCGAGCTGTGGCAAGAAGGTTTGCTGTGTCTGTCAGCGTAGTGTCCAGAGCATGGAGGCACTACCAGGAGACAGGCCAGTACATCAGGAGACGTGGAGGAGGCCGTAGCAGCAGGACCGCTACCTCCGCCTTTGTGCAAGGAGGAGCACTGCCAGAGCCCTGCAAAATTACCTCCAGCAGGCCACAAATGTGCATGTGTCTGCTTAAACGGTCAGAAACAGACTCCATGAGGGTGGTATGAGGGCCCGACGTCCACAGGTGGGAGTTGTGCTTACAGCCCAACACCGTGCAGGACGTTTGGCATTTGCCAGAGAACACCAAGATTGGCAAATTCGCCACTGGCACCATGTGCTCTTCACAGATGAAAGCAGGTTCACACTGAGCACAGGTGACAGAGTCTGGAGACGCCGTGGAGAACGTTCTGCTGCCTGCAACATCCTCCAGCATGGCCGGTTTGGCGGTGGGTCAGTCATGGTGTGGGGTGGCATTTCGTTGGGGGGCCGCACAGCGCTCCATGTGCTCGCCAGAGGTAGCCTGACTGCCATTAGGTACAGAGATGAGATCCTCAGACCCCGTGTGAGACCATATGCTGGTGTGGTTGGCCCTGGGTTCCTCCTAATGCAAGACAATGCTAGACCTCATGTGGCTGGAGTGTGTCAGCAGTTCCTGCAAGAGGAAGGCATTGATGCTATGGACTGGCCCGCCCGTTCCCCAGACCTGAATCCAATTGAGCACATCTGGGACATCATGTCTCGCACCATCCACCAACGCCAAGTTGCACCACAGACTGTCCAGGAGTTGGCGGATCCTTTAGTAGAGATCTGGGAGGAGATCCCTCAGGAGACCATCCGCCACCTCATCAGGAGCATGCCCAGGCGTTGTAGGGAGGTCATACAGGCACGTGGAGGTCACACACACTACTGAGCCTCATTTTGACTTGTTTTAAGGACATTACATCAAAGTTGGATCAGCCTTTAGTGTGGTTTTCCACTTTAATTTTGTGTGACTCCAAATCCAGACCTCCATGATTTATATTATATAGTTATATTTTGTTTGTTTTTTAGTCCTTCCTCTAATTCTGATGTCTGTCCAGTTTGATTTCTATTTGTAACTGTACTATTTTACAACATTTCTGAACCTATATACATTTTACAGACCCCATATGTTTTACATTGGTTATCTTGTTATTAGTCCCACCCTTCAGCTCCATTCAACTCCTCCTATCTGTCTCTCATCAACATCCATTTTGGATTTCTATTTGCCATATATTGTTCAACTGTGCTGTGGTGCTTTACAAAAGTACTGAACCTTTCTATTCTCATAGCTTCTACAGATTGTAAATTAAAAATAAACATTTTTACTAAAATAATTATGATATTATTGATTGATTGACTATGGCTTTTCAAATCACCCAGTATTGCTATCTGCAACGTTAGTTCTAGGCAAATGTTGCAATTCTTCAGCCAATCCTGGACCTGTGACCAAAACCGAGCTACATGTGGACAATACCAAAATAAATGATCTAATGACTCTGGCTCCTCACAGCAAAATCTGCAGAGCTGGGAAGATTGTATCCCCATATAAATAACATTATTTTGGTTGCAAGAATTTGTATAGTAATTTAAATTGAAAAATTCTAAGTTTTGAATCAGGCGTTGTTTTGCATATCAATTCATAAACCATGTGCCATGGAATGGGTACATCGAAAATCTCTCCCCAACTATTTTGCAATTTATATGGCACAGCTGTCAGTTTTTTGGTCCTTAAATTATATTGGTGTATGTTTTCATTTATCACACTTTTCTTTAACCATTTATGTTGTTTAAAACAGGGCCGACATACAAGTTCCTTCCTTTTTTCCCCTTCTACTATTTGTGATATCATTCACTAAAATTATATATTTTTAAAAAGCATTCTTCGAAAAATACATTTAAAAAAATCTATTAGTATATTTGACTTTAACCACAATATTTGTTGTATTATTTGTTCTGTCTTTTCAGGTGGATTAAACTGAAATTGCAACCAACTTTCAAAGGTTTGTTTAAAAAAGAACGACATTTTCTGGATATTATTTCCTTTTCAAACAACCGAAAGTGAGCAGGTGTAATCTGAATAAAGGGAAAAAGGCCCTTCTTGAACATAGGATGAGACATTCCTACCAATTTTCTAGAGAACCAGTTTGGAATTAAGTATAACTTTTGTATGACTGATGCCTTTAGTGAGCGGTCTAATGCTTTAATATTTAATCATTTTTGACCTCCGAGTTCATATTCGTTATATAAATAGGCCCTTTTAATTTTCTCTGGCTTGCCATTCCAAATAAAATTGAATATTTTTTTGTTCATATAATTTAAAATGCAGGTCACTAGGTGTAGGCAAAACCATAAGCAAATAGGTAAACTGTGATATCACTAAAGAGTTAACCAGGGTGATTTTTCAACAAATAGACAGGTATTTTCCTTTTCATGGTAGCAAGATCTTATCTAATTTTACTAACTTTCTATAAAAATGTATTGGAGTTATGACCTTTCTTAGTAGCTTTAACAAGATGGAAGCAAGACCTGTGGAATAGTTTTGGAGCAGAGCGAGGTCTATATGAATTACAGTCAGTAGCATCTTCTTTATGTATAAAGACTGATCAGAGATTCTCTCCAAGTATAAGGTAGCTCTCCTTGTTTATAGTACATTTGAAAACACTTCCACTAATATTGGAGTGATGTGGTCTGGGAAGGTTGTTAAAAATTAATTAATGTACCCTTCAGAACTGAGACTTTTATTTTTTAAACATATATTCTGATATCGACTTCTGATATAGGAATATCTAGTTCCGTCACTGCTGAGCTCGTCAACTGAGGGCATGGCATTTTCATTCTTATGTAGTATCCTATTTTGAAATTATATTTTTCTTATAAACACAGGCATAATAGAGAGCAATAGTAATGGCATCTTTTTTTTAGGCACTAACTCTGCCATGGTTCATTGGACAAAGCCTATGGGCAAATGAATGGGTTTTTAGTAGGGGTTTTGGATAATCATAGAAAATAAGGTCTGTGGTAAACACAGGCTTAGGAGATCTTATACGTTTTGTCCTGTGGGATAATCTTAATCAGATAACGCCACTTTTTGTCAATTATGAAGTATTTATGTAATCAAAAGAAGCACATAAAGCAGATAAAGGGTTCAAAATTCATAAAGGTCATGTTAACTGACTGATATTATCTCATAGAACAAAACGTAAAAGATCTCCTAAGCCTGTGTTTACCACAGGTCTTATTTTCGGCGTTTATCCCAAACCGTATTATTTCCCTATTAATTCCCCCTTCAGGTATGGCTGGACGAACCAGAGATAGCTCATTTCAGGGTTTTAGGACTCAAGCTGGCGAGCTCTATGTTCTTCACTGTCATTGTGACCTGAGGGATTTTCACATTTAGGTAAATTACAAGAGAGGCATGTTTAAATTCCTAGTTCCCTCTTTTTAAAGTAGAACTTAGTTCATTAAGCAATACTGTGTGAATGGCCTTTCATTACAAAAAAGTTGACATTGCACCTTGTGGCAACAGATTTATTGAAGTAGTTGATTGAAAGCGTAATAGAGCATTCCTGCAACTCATGCCAGGTACATAAACTAAGTGGTTACATTTTCAAAGGTCCTTGTGTTGAAGATAAGTGGAGCTGAAGGGTCTTGACAGCGTAACAGATTTCTTTCACTCATACCTGACACTGACAGGCTTGAGGATCCGTCAGGAATATTATATCTCAGACAGTATATGAATCAGTTTTAACCTAATTCTGGTTAAACTCAGGTAGTAGTCAGTCACCAGCAGACAAGGCCCAGGTATTGAGTATGTAATTAGGAGGGATGCAGACCTTGATGCAGACCTTGACAGTTAGAACAAAGCTTTAAAGTGATTTCCTATCAAATCACCTGGTCAAGATCAATAGTAAAATGCTTTTCATTTGGCCAAAATTCATATTGACTCGTTGCCCAAATCTAGTTCAACAGCATTCAATTGTATTTGGAGAAGGACCAGTCCAAACATAAGCCACAATGAGGTTGTTCAAGGCTGAGCCTTGTCTCCAGTTGCTGACACTATACAAGTCCTTTACCAGCCCTGTCAAGAGCTACAGTGAGCACAACTTTGAAAGTAGCTGGAACCTAATGTCCAACAGCTCTCAGGAGGTCATATCAACCAAGTGGATTGGCCTACAAATGGAAGCAGCAAATTTTGTTTAGTGGTGTAAAGTACTTAAGTAAAAAAAACTTTACAGGACGTCTTAAGTAGATTTTTGGGTATTTGTACTTTACTATGTATATTTTTGACAATTTTTACTTTTACTTCACTACATTCCTAAAGAAAATATCATAGTTTTTACTTTTCCCAGACAACCCAAAGTACTCGTTACATTTTGAATGCTTAGCAGAACAGCAAAATTGTGAAATTCAAGCACTTATCAAGAGAACACGTGGTCATCCCAACTGCCTATGTTCGGGCGCACTCACTAAACACAAATGCATCTTTGGTAAATAATGTCTGAGTGTTGGTGTGTGTCCCTGGCTATCCGTACATTTTAAAACAAGAATATGGTGCCCTCCACTTTGCTTAATATAAGTACTCTTAAATGATTTACACTTTTACTTTTGATACTTAAGAATATTTTAGCAACTGAATGTACTTTTGATACTTAAAAACTTCTTATGGTATAGGGGACGCTTGCGCCCCACTTGGCCAAAAGCCAGGGAAAATGCAGCGCGTCAAATTCAAATAAAATGATATAAAAATCAAACGTTCATTAAATCACACATGTAAGATAATAAATTAAAGCTACACTCGTTGTGAATCCAGCCAACATGTAAAATTTTAAAAAGTATTTTCGGCAAAAGCATAAGAAGCTATTATCTGATGATAGCACAGAAGTAAACAGAGGGTAGCAAATTTCAACCCTGCAGGCGCTACACAAGACGCAGAAATAAAATATAAAACATGCCTTACCTTTGACGAGCTTCTTTTGTTGGCACTCCAATATGTCCCATAAACATTACAATTGGTCCTTTTGTTTGATTAATTCCGTCCATATATATCCAAAATGTCAATTTATTTGGCGCGTTTGATCCAGGAAAAACAGCTTCCAAATTGCACAACGTCACTACAAAATATTTCAAAAGTTGCCTACAAACTACTTTTGTAATACAACTCTAGGTATTTTTAAACTTTAATAATCGATCAAATTGAAGACGGGTCTATCTGTGTTCAATACAGGGAGACAACAAACCAAGCTACTTTTCAAGTCTTGTGCAACTCTCAAAGGTGTTACGCAGTTCCTAGATGGCCATACTTCTTCATTGCACAAATTAATAACCTCAACGAAATTCTAAAGACTGGTAACATCCAGTGGAAGCGGTAGGCACTGAAAACAAGTTCCTAAGAAATATCGGTTCCCAATGAGAATTCACTGAACAGGCAGAAACCTCAAAAAATAAGAATTCTGAACGGTTAGTTCTCTGGGTTTTGCCTGCTACATAAGTTCTGTTATACTCACAGACATGATTCAAACAGTTTTAGAAACTTCAGGGTGTTTTCTATCCACATCTACTAATAATATGCATATCTTATATTCTTGGCATGAGTAGCAGGAATTTGATGATGCCCCCTATACCTTAAGAAGTTTTAAGTATATTTAAAACCAAATACTTTTACTTTTACTCAAGTAATATTTTACTGGGTGACTTTCACTTTTACTTGAGTAACTTTTAATTAAGGTATCTAAACTTTTACTCAAGTATGACAATTGGGTACTTTTTCCACCACTGATTTTGTTATACTTGAAAGCATAGGGTTTTTGCCTTTTTACATTTTAAAGGAAAGCTGTGCTCTAAGGGCAATCCTTGGGGGGTGAATCAAGACTCCCAGGGCTCAGGTGAGTAATTTCATAACCCTGCCTACAGTACAATTCATCTCACAACGCTGAGAGCCTTTAGCCCTGCTGTTCTCGAAGTATAAATCATTTAGCCCAAGTAAGAAAATGTAATTTAATCATTTTTATTCTAATTTATGGTTGCCCCAGAGCCTCCTGTCAAGTATTGTTTAGTCCATTGAACAGAGTAGTCGGTAAAATACCCCTGTGTTAAGATTTTTTTTTGCAGAGTACTAAGGACAAGTTCAAACAAAAATGCAGGAACAGTCAAAATTGGCAATGATACATTTAATTGTACTATCCAGATGCCACTGGAAGTCTAGAATAGATTTGTTGTTCAGTATCAGAGGAAAAAGTGCCTGTTTGAATGGTATGGTTTATTTCAGTGAACTATGGTATGAAAATTCTGTATTTAGTCATTTGTGTAATCATATTTCTTTTGGACACTGCACATGTGATATGGTGTGTGGGACTGCGTACCTGCCCAGATCTGGATTTGGAGGGGGTGGGACTGGGGGAGACTAATATGTGCACAATAACATGTTCTGTCACTTGCTGCTCCGTAACTGCTTCCCATGTGACAGGGATAAATAGAGAGTCTATGTCAATTTCCCCATGGGAATAAAAGACTGCTTACAGATGAAATCAGGGCTGCTGACGGATGGCTTACTAGGCCCTGTTGCAGTTCGCTTTCCAAAGCTTTGGAAACTAGGCCTGTCAACTAATACATACAGTTGATCCATCATCTAAAAAGGCCAGTGTATAACTACAAGTACAGATCCAACCCAGTTTTGTTCTCATGCATGATGTTCATGACGGATTAGTTATATCCTCAATGTTGTTACTTACATGCTTGACTAGATAACTGTTGATTATGGCAGCTAATGGTTTCGCTCACACACTTTATATTTCAGCTACTACAGTTTACGGCATTGTGGCACTAATGTATCCGTCGATTAACGTACAATAGGACATGGCTTTATTTGCTTTGATTAGTTATTATTCATGATTTCTCCATGTTTACAACAGATTGTACAGTAATTTGTACAGTATTTACTTATCGTAAATACTGGATGTAGTGCTACCGTAGCAAGGGGGTGGCACTCATTATATTTCTATTTAATTACTACAAAAATTCCATAAATTATAGAATGACAAATTAAATAAATATGTATACCACTTTGATACACCACAAATTCAATGTAACAAGAATATCCACAGACAGAAAACTCTACCAGGGGTTGCTAAACAGCTGTCCTCAAAACAGTTCATTATGGGGCTCATGTACAACACACTTGAACCCGCTCTACTGTCCGAGTGATTAGCTTACAGAAACGTACCAGCTCTATTGTGTATACAGAAAAACAGAACCAGCACATGAACCTTATCATCACACCAATGAGATCGAGGATCATAAAACTCCACAGACCCCCGCTTGTGTAGTGGAACCCAGAATCATATGTGACGCCTTGGTTACGGTGCTGTCCTTTCAGCACCACGATTGAAAGGGTGCTCAAGTCACTTAAAATAACCCTCATCAAGATCTGTTGTCTACGCCAAATAGTGCTTGTTTAGTAATTAGATCAAAGCTTAATCAATGTCTCGCAATATCACATAATAATGAATTAGTATTTTATATGACCAAATATAATAGTATACAGTATACTGTAGCATAGAGAAAGGCTAATCGTTTTTTTTAACACCATCTGCTTTAATTCACCCATGAACCAGTAATTCAATCATATCTAAATGCATATTCCCATGAAACAGTAATTCAATAATACCTAAATGCATATTCCCATGAAACAGTAATTCAATAAGATCTAATTGCATATTCCCATGAAACAGATTAGAGATCAAATGATTGGCATGCTGTTTGGACATTTCACCGGTAAAACATAAAGAATAATTATTTACGATTGACAGTGATGATTGCCTATTTAGAAATTAGTTATGCCTAACTTGTTGTTTGAGGGTATTCAAAATATAAACAAATATTAAGACAATATGTGTGGGCATAGGCAGACGTTGCAATTGGAGTATGAATTGTATGCATACTGTAGGCCAATTCTACAATGATATGTAACAGGCTACATCTGTTGGTACAAACTTTGATTGAGGAATTATGATGTCATTTACATAATATTTTTTTGCGCTCCCTGATATAACAAATTGCACTACACCACTGTGTGTGGCCTCTGTGCAGTATGCAATACCTCTTCACTTCATAAATACTGTAAGGAGAAAACAACAAATGACATGATGAAAACATGTGCTTCCACACAGTAGCAATTCTAATGTCCTTTTATCCAGCATACAGTAAGCTCTCTTATTGGCAGTAGGATCTTGCCGACTAACATCAGAGAGAGAGAGAGAACCTCACTATAGAGTACATTAAGGAAGCCTTACGTAAGACTACACAGCAAACTGGAGAATCCTTCCCTGGGATTTTGTTTCATATTTTCCCCCTTTGATACCAAATTGGTCGGGGACAGCACTTTCCTCACCAACATGGCAGAGTCAGGTTATTTTCTAGACTTTAGGCATTTGAAGCTGGAGGCATGATGGCGTACAGTATGTGTTCTTGGCTGCCTATCGTAGTGAGGCGGGGGATGAGGTCATTCATGAATTAAACTTCTGTTTCGTCATCTAAGGATTCACTGTATATTTAATGAGTGGATATTGCAGTTTCATTACTAATAATTTATTTAAGCAAATTCCATTGCTCCTTCCTCTATTTGCATGTCTCTTTCCAGCTCTCTGTAGATCTGTATTTCTTCTGCTCTACAGGTTTATGATCCCATACGCAATTTAATTTGTCCTTTTATTCATTTGCCATACCAAGTACATTTTTGGGGCAATGGGCTTGACTAATGATAGGAAATAATATGCACAAGACATTGGTCCTGACTCATGCGAACAATAAAATCACTCACTGCTGAGCATTGATTTGATACTGCCTCTGAAAAGGCTTCTGTTTGATTGAGCGATGCCCACTGCACAAGAGGACCATTCTAGATGAATTGACCCCATCTCCCTTCTCGTCACGATCACTAGTTGTTTCGTGTAACAACAGTTTCCTTTGGTGGATGACATCCATGTATTACAGGGAGTGACTAGACTAAAGCTACACACTAGCACAGGAGAAGACTTATACCCCAGGAGAAGACCATCCTCAGTGAATTCCATAAAAATACAAATAGTGAGAAAAAGTTGTCATTTTTAGATAAAACTATACTAAATATGTTCACATGCCACCAAATAATTGATTGAAACACACTGTTTCACAATGGTCTACAGTAGCCTTAACAGCACTCTGTAGGGTAGCACCATGGTGTAGCCGGAGGACAGGGTACATTGATTTCAATACAAAACCTACACAGCAAATGTGAGTGTTAATTTAACACCAGGCATATTCATTTTAACACTTGTCCAGTGTTTATATAGATCCACTCTCATCAGCGTTATTTTTTTTTTGTAGTGTTAACATTGAAACACTCTATGAGTGTTAAGATATAACACTTCAGGTGTTGTTCAAATGACCCATGGGTGTGTTTTTTTCTCTCACTCATACAGTGTTTATATAGGGCCACTTTGTTCATTTAACACTTTTGGTAGTGTTCATATTGAAACACTTGTAGTTGTTCAAATGACCCATGGGAGTGTTTTTTCAACACCCTCAGTATTAAGCAGCAACAGTCAATCAGTGTTGAGAAACTCTAGAGAATGCATACACACTAGGAAATAACAACTTTTTTTCTGGTTCTTTCCCACTCATAAATCAAGTCTGCAAGTTGTAGTTGAGTTCAGAATGAAATCCGTGCATCACAGGTGCATCAGAATGAAAACAGTGCACCACAGGCGCCTCAGTACATGTAGTATATGAGAACAAGAGTATTTGCAGAGTTGCTATTTAACACAAGTGGAAGTCCTTCTAAGACTAGGTATGCACTTTTCCTGACAACGTTGCCAATAATCTGACTATTACTCAATCATGTCAAACAAAGGAACAACTTAAAGGCTCTCATCAGCACCATAAACACTTTGAAGGACAAAAGGCTTATAAAATGTCAGATCATTGACTTTGAAAACAACTTTGTCTTCAAAACCATCAAACACAGTGAATGCATGGTAATGTTCACTGAAATTATCAGTATGCAACTTGTCCAGTAATATGCATACAATATTGTCAACCACAATAATCTTAGTTATTTTACAAAAGACAGGCATTTCATGCCTCATCTTATTGCAAACTAGCAGTCCCTCTCTGTACTCCGTGCCATCCATCTTAACCCAGCTGGTAGCGTAAATGGCTTTCTGCATAGTGAACTGAAGTGATGCTGCCAACTCCTCACCACCAGTAAAATCACTCAGGGAAAATGCCTTTATCGGTCCATACTCAGTATGTCGCAATGGTGATGTCTCCCAGTGATGGCTTATAGTAAATTGGTGTTTTTTGGCAAGGGACTTAGTAATGTTCTTGACGTTTTTGAGGGTGTTCTTAAAGAGTTTTGCTTTGCCTCAAACCTCATGCTCCACAAATGTAATAAAGGACCGATTTGTCTTATGCATGCTGGGTAATGTATCATAAAGTGATGTTTGGGTATCACGTTTTTATGTGGGTACAACTGTTTGAAAAGTGTGTGATGTTCAATTATCAAATGCTTTAGATACACAGCCATGCCCTGGCTAAGAAAAGGGGAAAAAACTATGTTGATTATTTGCAGTAAGATAAGCAGCAAATTCCAGTTCTCATTTCCTGGTGGAGCAACATCACCCAAAATCAAGGGAACGTTTCTCACGAGACACAGTGTTTAAATAGAATTAAGTGCTATGCTATTTCCAATGTTCTCTAGGTTGACTTTAGTTGGAAGTTTTTGCGCTTTTTAGAGAGAATCAGACGTTTCGAAATAACATATTCAGAGACATATTCAAACAACTATTTTAACTCAAACTGAGCCACCCCTTCAATAATGTTATGCATTACATCCACAGTGCTGCAAACTGTTTAGTTAATCATTTTTCTTTACACCATACACAGATGGGAGCTGTGGGTCTGATTGCAACTGATTCAAATGCATTTCAAATAGATTTTTTACAACACAAGACAATCTTAGGGTCATCCTCACTGTAATCCGTCTGAGCATGAGACTTTTCTATCAAACAGAACCGGCAAAAGTAATGACCACATAAGGACTCTGTGAAACCAAGGACTTCATGCATCACCAAATTGTCTCCAGTTATTTGGCAGATAGTGCCATAAACTCTATCAGTGGAATAAGGCAAATTTACACCATCATTCTCCAGTTTTGTAACATCATTAACCAAGGGCTCCAGAATGGCATCAAAGCCATATTTCTTTAGATCTTTATCATGAAATAATGAGACAAAATGAATATTCATCACAGCAGAGTTAAAATTAGGTGGTAGATTCCTGAGGACAAAATAAAGGCTGCCTATCTTGTGAACACCACGCTTGGATCCAAGCGGGATGGCAGTTTCAAAGTCACCAAATCATAGTACAATTGGATCTGTAAAGCATTTCTATGTTTTGAGAACAAGGGGTAAGTCTTAAAGTAACTTCTATCACAAAAGTCTTCATAAGTGTCTTCCACAGATGTATCCCTGGGTGTATTTTCCAATCACTTACAGATTTCAGAATTGCACCACATGAACATCAATGTTTCCAGTATATGAATATATACAAAAGTGTCTTTCACTGGGACTGGATCATACATGCCTGTTTGTTTATTTAGCCTGCTATCACATATACATATCTAACTCCCACCACCAATTCTACTGGTTCCACAACACCCCATTTCTGGTTGGAGTACTTTGTTCTCGTGGTTTCTGTGTTATCTTTATCTACATATTCTTTATCCCCTTACACTTGTGTCTATAAGGCAGTAGTTTTGGAATTGTTAGCTAGATTACTTGTTGGTTATTACTGCATTGTCGGAACTAGAAGCACAAGCATTTCGCTACACTCACATTAACATCTGCTAACCATGTGTATGTGACAAATAAAATTTGATTTGTATATGGTTTATCCATAGGCACAACTGACAGAGCTTGTTGAATTTGGGAGTGCAGCCCAGTAGTAAGCTCTTCTAAATCACAAACGACTGTTGACACAACACTATTTTCATCACCGCTAGATTGCAACTTGGCAATGTTGGAGGCACACATATCTTTTGCAAGTCAATTCTTCTCAAAACAATCCCTTTGAGTATTATCATGTGGGACACCAATGTCGCAAACCATTTGTGGAGCTTCTGACTGGACTGGAGAATCACCAACATGAGAGGGCCCTAAAAGCTTAATGCATCAACTACTCGACCAATGTCCTTATGAATACTATTAAAATGTTTTCTGAAACTTGAGTATGTTGAAATCTGCCATCTACAACCATCTTGAGCATAGACCAATCTAAACTTGGTGGCTCAATGACTGGCTGTTTCTGTGCAACGCTTGACAACAAAAGCACTGTAACATATATTTATCTAGTTAAGAAGTTAAGAAGTTTTGCCCTCAACTCTATTACGCTAGGGGCCTCTGTTGTTTTTCCTACATCAACATTGTAGATGGTTGTCTGCATAAATGTGTAGAAGTTGAGAACAGCATCATTATATGTCAGGTTAAAGACAAAGTGGGCTTTGAACAGTTCTTCAAATGCAAACAGACCCCCAGTTGCTTTGCAGGGAACAAGCCTCTTGTCCACCACAATGTAGTAGTTGTTAATCTTGCTCTGTCTTCTTCCATTGGCAAGGAGGTATGGCTGTCGACCATGACTCCCATCAAGATGGTCTTCAATGCTGCAGCATGACTGCAACACACAAAGGGTATTTTTAAGTCACTCTCCATGTTAAGACAATGAAGAGACAACCTAAAAAATAAATGACACAACAATAACTATCATCTTAGCTTATGAAAGTGCACTAGTCTGCCCACAGCATCTCTGTCACTGATCTTGGTCCTCTTCGCTCCTGCTGGTGGTAGGAGGAGATGAAGCAGCAGCAGGGAGGACATATCAGTGTCTCAGTCCGAGGGCAAGAAAAGGCAAACACCCCAAATCACATTGAAACTTTGCACAACCCACGAGAGAAAGGGTGGTCCTTCTGTAGCTCAGTTGGTAGAGCATGGCGCTTGTAATGCCAGGGTAGTGGGTTCGATCCCCGGGACCACCCATACGTAGAATGTATGCACACATGACTGTAAGTCGCTTTGGATAAAAGCGTCTGCTAAATGGCATATATTATTATTTATTATTATAGAAACCACTCACTGGTTTCGCTGTCAATCTCTGGCTGTTTTTCTGCAGACTTTAGGAGGCGACGCAAATCGGTGGACGTAGTCAATTTGATGACTTTAGGCTTTAATACAGTGTCCCTCTTTTCAAGGATATTAGAGGATATTTCAAATCAAATTGTATTTGTCACATACACATGTTAAACAGATGTTAATGTGAGTGTAGCGAAATGCTTGTGCTTCTAGTTCCAACAGTGCAGTAATATCTAACAAGTAATCTAACAATTCCCCAATAACTACCTAATACACACAAATCTAACAAGTAATCTATCAATTTCCCAGCAACTACCTAAAACACACAATCTAAGGGGTTGTCATGACATTGGCCTGGGGGTTGGTTTATGACAGTCATACATATCTCTTCCCCCTTTTTCCTCTCTACCCTACTGAGGTTACATTTACAAAACCCCTGGTTAACAGAGATTCTGGGAACGTTGGAATGTGGGGGGAAATGAACTATATTCTGGTAATCCAAACAATTTAACATATGCAGTGGTACTTAATGAATATGATGTCAGTTCGGTTGTCATCTGAGACATTCTCATCAATGAAAAGATGACAAACTCTACAGTGGAAAGTCTACACATCAGAGTTATCGGATTCACATGGAATTGTTGTTCAATTTAAATGCTTGAATATGAAATTATTTGTGATGGGATGAAATGTGATTTTAGCTTCTAAAATGTGAGATGTGGGTTTTCATAAGATATTGCTGCAAGCTCAGTGGCCCGTCCACGTGAAGAGACAGAAGTTGTAAACACTCCTTTTCTCCCTTCCTATATAAAGCCTTGACAACAACATAACTTCCTGTTCCGAGGATATGAGGGTGACGGTCCTATGTCAGAATGGTTCAGAATGAAGCCAACATCAGCATGAGCTTTGGTTGCGAATGGTATGAACTTTGAACTCTTATTCACTACAGAAGTGATACCTCCTAGCTGTTGAGTTAGCGACCACAGCTGCAAACGCAGGTTAGGAAGGAACAGACAGAGTATCCCGTCTATCACAAAATGACGTTACTACAACGTATTCAATTGACAACCAGAGACATTCTTCAAAGGACAGAGGACTCGGTTTGGCAACACAGCCTTCCATCTACCACCAACCTACTGAAGCGCAGCTCAGAGTAAATATTTATTGCATTTTCCTTTTCCAAATAGTCGGTAATTTATAATGCATAAGATAGTGTATTTACGATAGCACAGCTTCGCCTTTGTTCCTGTCTTCCCGCTCTTTCACTCAACCCAGCCCCTTTTCCTTTGTGTAACAAGCTGTCATATCTGTTCCGCCCGCTAGGGACATTTTCCTTTATGAAGTAATTTGTAATCAAGTTATGATTGAATTTTGTGTATGTGTGATTAGTTAGGTATTTAGTAAATAAATGATTAAACCCAATTTTGTATTGCTGATTCAAATTGTTAGCCAGGTTTCTTGCAGATAACCAAGAATTTACAACTTTTAGATGAGACTGAAGTAAGATGAAGATTAATGTTGACTGCTATGGATGTAAAATATTACTAGGTCTTTAAGAGTTTATTTTGAAGATAACAGTTCTATAAACAGTATTTCGTGGTGCCTGACTCTCTAGTTAATTACAATTACATGATTAGCTCAATCAGGTGATATTAATTACAGAGATAAATTATTTTATAGAATAGCATGTCATATCACATATTCCGGCATAGCCAAAGACACAACAGGGTGAATAAGAATATCTGTACATATAAGTATAATTATGAGCGATGGCAGAGTGGCATAGATAGGCAAGGTGCACTAGATTGTACAAAATACAGTATATATAGTTGAAGTCAGACGTTTTCATACACCTTAGCCAATTGCATTTAAATTCAGTTTTTCACAATTCCTGACATTTAATCCTAGTAAAAATTCCCTATTTTAGGTTAATTAGGATCACCACTTTATTTTAAGAATGTGAAATGTCAGAATAATAGTACAGAGAATGATTTATTCCAGCTTTTATTTCTTTCATCACATTCCCAGTGGGTCAGAAGTTTACAAACACTCAATTAGTATTTGATGAGAAAATGGTACATAATGTTTCTGCAACCGTATCTTACAGAAGAAAATAGCTTCTGGATATCAGGAAAGCGATCACTCACCTCGGATTAGACAAAAATTTCTTCAACAACAACAAGCAGGACTCACATGATATTCTCCAAACACCCCAGAAGGTAGACATACCAATTATCCGCAAACGGAAGCGGCACAGAGTGCGAAGAAGACAACTAGGAAAGCTGCCGTTACTGTCAATATTACTTGCCAACGTGCAATCATTGGACATTACTCTAGATGAGGTACGATCAAGAATATCCTACCAATGGAACATCAAAAACTGTAATATCCTATGTTTCACGGAACCGTGGCTGAATGACGACAAGGATAATCAGCTAGCGGGATACACGCTGCACCGGCAGGATAGGTCAGCACACACTAAGACGAGGGGTGGCGGTCTGTGCATATTTGTAAACAACAGCTGGTGCACGAAATATAAGGAAGTCTCTAGATTTTGCTCACCTGAAGTAGAGTATATTGTGATAAACTGCAGGCCACACTACTTGCCGAGAGAGTTCTCAGCTATACTTTTCATGGTTATTTATTTACCACCACAGACAGATGCTGGCACTAAGACCGCACTCAGTCAGCTGTATAAGGAAATAAGCAAACAGGAAACCACTCATCCAGAGGTGGCGCTCCTAGTGGCCGGAGACTTTAATGCAGGGAAACTTAAATCAGTTCTACTAAATCTCTATCAACATGATAAATGTGCAACCAGAGAGAAAAAAACATTCTACATCACCTGCACTCCACACACAGAGACGCGTACAAAGCTCTCCCTCGCCCTCCATTTGGTAAATCCGACCACAATCCTATTTTCCTGATTCCTGGTTACAAGCAAAAAATAAAGCAGGAAGCACCAGTGACTCGGTCTATAAAAAAGTGGTCAGATGAAGCAGATGCTAAACTATAGGACTGCTTTGCTATCACAGACTGAAACACGTTCCGGGATTCTTTCCGATGACATTGAGGAACACACCACATCAGTCACTGTCTTTATCAATAAGTGCATTGAGGACGTCATCCCCACAGTGACTGTACGTACATACCCCAACCAGAAGCCATGGATTACAGGCAACATTCACACTGAGCTAAAGGGTAAAGCTACCGCTTTCAAGGTGTGGGACTCTAACCGAATAGCTTACAAGAAAACCTGCTATGCCCTGCGACGAACCATCAAACAGGCAAAGCATCAATACAGGGCTAAGATTAAATCATACTACAACGGCTCTGATGCTCGACGGATGTGGCAGGGTTTGCAAACTATTACAGACTACAAAGGGAAGCACAGCCGCGAGCTGCCCAGTGACACGAGCCTATACGACGAGCTAAATCACATCTATGCTCGCTTCGAGGCAAGTAACACTGAGGCATACATGAGAGTATCAGCTGTTCCGGACGACTGAGTGATCATGCTCTCCGTAGCCGACGTGAGTAAGACCTTTAAACAGGTCAACATACACACGGCTGCGGGGCCCGACGGATTACCAGGACATGTGCTCCGGGCATGTGCTGACGAACTGGCAGGTGTCTTCACTGACATTTTCAACATGTCCCTGATTGAGTCTGTAATACCAACATGCTTCAAACAGACCACCATAGTCCCTGTGCCCAACAACACAAAGGCAACCTGCCTAAATGACTACAGACCTGTAGCACTCACGTCCGTAGCCACGAAGTGCTTTGAAAGGCTGGTAATGGCTCACATCAACATAATTATCCCAGAAAACCTAGACCCACTCCAATTTGCATACCGCCCAAATAGATCCACAGATGATGCAATCTCTATTGTACTCCACACTGCCCTTTCCAACCTGGACAAAAGGAACACCTATGTGAGTATGCTGTTCATGGACTACAGCTCAGTGTTCAACACCATAATACCCTCAAATCTCATCACCAAGCTAAGGATCCTGGGACTAAACACCTCCCTCTGCAACTGGATCCTGGACTTCCTGACAGGCCACCCCAGGTGGTGAGGGTAGGTAGCAACACATATGCCACACTGATCCTCAACACTGGAGCTCCCCAGGGGTGCGTGCTCAGTCCCCTCCTGTACTCCCTGTTCACCCATGACTGCATGGCCAGGCACGACTCCAACACCATCCTTAAGTTTGCTGACGACACAACAGTGGTAGGCCAGATCACCGACAACGACGAGACAGCCTTTAGGGAGGAGGTCAGAGACCTGGCCGGGTGGTGCCAGAATAACAACCTATCCCTCAACGTAACAAAGACTAAGGAGATGATTGTGGACTGCAGGAAAAGGAGCACCGAGCACGTCCCCATTATCATCGATGGGGCTGTAGTGAAGCAGGTTGAGAACTTCAAGTTCCTTTTGTGTCCACATCAACAACAAACTAGAATGGTCCAAACACACCAAGACAGTCGTGAAGAGGGCACAACAAAGCCTATTCCCCCTCAGGAAACTAAAAAGATTTGGCATGGGTCCTGAGATCCTCAAAAGGTTCTACAGCTGTAACATCGAGAGCATCCTGACCGGTTGCATCACTGCCTGGTGGGGCAGTTGCTCAGCCTCCAATCGCAAGGCACTTCAGAGGGTACGGCCCAGTACATCACTGGGGTAAAACTGCCTGCCATCCACGACCTCTACACCAGGCGGTGTCAGAGGAAGGCCCTAAAAATTGTCAAAGACCCCAGCCAACCCAGTCATAGACTGTTCTCTCTACTACCGCATGACAAGCGGTACTGGAGTGCCAAGTCTAGGTCCAAGAGGCTTTTAAACAGCTTCTATACCCGTCATAAGACTCCTGAACACCTAATGAAATGGCTACCCAGGCTATTTGCATCCCCCCTCCGCCTCTTTTACACCGCTGCTACTTTCGTTTGTTATCATTTATGCATAGTCACTTTAATAGCTCTACCTTCATGTACATATTACCTCAACTAACCGGTGCCCCCTCACATTGAGTCTGTACCTGTACCCCCCTGTATATAGTCTCGCTGTTGTTATTTTACTGCTGCTCTTTAATTACTTGTTACTTTTATTTATTTTTCTTATCCATATTTTTTAGCTGCATTTTTGGTTAGGGGCTCATAAGTACGCATTTCACGCATTTCGGTTCATGTGACTAATAAAATATGATTTGATTTGGTTCGCATTTAGGCTGTATCACTGTATCACTTCCAGCCGTGATTGGGAGTCACATAGGGCGGCGCACAATTGGCCCAGCGCCGTCCTGGTTTGGCCGGGGTAGTCCGTCATTGTAAATAAGAATTTATTCTTAACCGACTTGCCTAGTTAAATTTAGGTTAAATAAAAAAGTATGTAAGTCTGTAGAAAGATACATTCATTATGATATTTGATTGTGAGGCACAGGTCTGGATTGGCCTCAATCAGGTCCAGCAGGACATCCTCCAAACCTGTTTTAGACTACAAAAAAGAGAGACTAATAAGAATACAGGGAGATAAGCCACCTAAGGGGCAACAGAATGGGTCTGATCTAAATCAAGCCTGAGGGTTCAATTAAGAAAATACATTAGACAATTCAAACAGTTGAAGTCAGAAGTTTACATACACCTAAGCCAAATACATTTAAACTCAGTTTTTCACAATTTCTGACATTGAATCCAAGTAAAAATTCCCCGTCTTAGGTCAGCTGGATCACCACTTTATTTTAAGAATGTGAAATGTCAGAATAATCGGAGAGAGAATGATTTACTTCGGCTTTTATTT
This sequence comes from Oncorhynchus gorbuscha, assembly GCF_021184085.1. NCBI lineage: Eukaryota > Metazoa > Chordata > Actinopteri > Salmoniformes > Salmonidae > Oncorhynchus > Oncorhynchus gorbuscha. Next base: position 82,397,611 of record NC_060175.1, on the reverse strand, counting down.
ATTTCATTACATTCCCAGTGGGTCAGAAGTTTACATACACTCAGTTAGTATTTGGTCGCATCGCCTTTAAATGGTTTGACTTTGGTCAAACGTTTCGGGTAGCCTTCCACAAGCTTCCCACAATAAATTGGGTGAATTTTGGCCCATTACTCCTGACAGGGCTGGTATAACTGAGTCAGGTTTGCAGGCCTCCTTGCTCGCACATGCTTTTTTCAGTTCTGCCAGCATTTTTTCTATGGGATTGAGGTCAGGGCTTTGTGATGGCCACTCCAATACCTTGACTGTGTTGTCCTTAAGTCATTTTGCCACAACTTTGGAAGTATGCTTGGGGTCATTGTCCATTTGGAAGACCGATTTGCGACCAAGCTTTAACTTCTTGACTAATGTCTTGAGATGTTGTTTCAACATAAACACATAATTGTCTTTCCTCATGATGCCATCTATATCGTGAGGTGCACCAGTCCTTCCTGCAGCAAAGCACCCCCACAACATGTTGCTGCCACCCCCGTGTTTCATGCTTGGGATGGTGTTCTTTGGCTTGCAAGCATCCCCCTTTTGTCCCCCCCAAAATAACTATTATAATTATGGCCAAACAGTTCTATTTTTGTTTCATTAGACCAGAGGATATTTCTCCAAAAAGTATGATCTTCGTCCCCATGTGCAGTTGGAAACCGTAGTCTGGCTTTTTTATGGCGGTTTTGGAGCAGTGGCTTCTTCCTTGCTGAGCGGCCTTTCAGGTTATGTCGATATAGGACTCGTTTTACTGTGGATGTAGATACTTTTGTACCTGTTTCCTCCAGCATCTTCACAAGGTCCTTTGCTGTTGTTCTGGGATTGTTTTGCACTTTTAGCACCAAAGTATGTTCACGTCCCATGGTGGCCACGTCTCCTTCCTGAGCGGTCACGGCGTGGTCCCATGGTGTTTATACTTGCGTACTATTGTTTGTACAGATGAACGTTGTACCTTCAGGCATTTGGAAATTGCTCCCAAGGATGAACTAGACTTCTACAATTTTGTAGAGGTCTTGGCTAATTTCTTTTGATTTTCCCATAATGTCAAGCAAAGTGGCACTGAGTTTGAAGGTAGGCCTTGAAATACATTCACAGGTACACCTCCAATTTACTCAAATTATGTTAATTAGCCTATAAGAAGCTTTTAAAGACATGATATAATTTTCTGGAATTTTCCAAGCTGTTTAAATCACAGTCAATTTAGTGTATGTAAACTTCTGACCCACTGGAATTGTGATACTGTGAATTAAAAGTGAAATAATCTGCCTGTAAACAAATGTTGGAAAAATTACTTGTGTCATGCACAAAGTAGATGTCTAACCGACTGCCAAAACTGTAGTTTGTTAACAAGAAATTTGTGGAGTGGTTGAAAAATTAGTTTTGATGACTCCAACCTAAGTGTATGTAAACTTCCGACTTCAACTGTATATTCACCTTGATTGATGAAATAGAGAACTGAAGCTGCCACTTTTTCAACTTCTTGCTTTTTTTTTTTTTTTTTTTGTATTGGAACTTCACCAACATGCAATTACATACAATGTCATAATTAAGTTAAATTTGGTTGCAAACATTTTATGGAGTAGCTGTACAATAGAAACAATCACACAAGAAAGCCTCCTTATACCCTCTCCCAGGGTTACAGTGGATCAACCACAGTGGGTTAACTTCCTTGTTCAGGGATAGAACAACAGATGTTTTATTTTGTCAGCTCGGGCATTTAATCCAACAACCTTTCGCTTATTGGCTCAAAGCTCCAACCACTAGGCTACCTGTCGCCCCGGGTTTAGCAAGGCAATATTGAAGTGAAATCAACCAACCAAACTAGCTAGCTATCTAACTAGCTACAAAGAGTTTCCACCACCACTCAAATCTATAGGTAAGAAACTGGCCAATACATTTCAAGCCATATTGGGAAAGGGGAAAGGGAAAAGGTGAGAGGAGGAGCGTGCGTAGATGCGAGAAGTAATTGTCCAACGATCAAAGGGATCCTGCTGTGTATGTGGCTGCTATTATAGTAAACTGTGTTTGCATGCAATCAGTGGTGTATTCATTCCACTGATTCTGTTGAAAAATGTTTCTTAAACAGAAGCAAATGGATTGAAACAGGGATAACCATACCTGAATTTGTCCAATAGAAATTCTCGTTTGCAACTGTTGGATTAATGATTACACCCAAGATTGGCTAGATGCAGGCAAGGTTGTGCAAGGTGGTATGAATGTGTCAATGTCTGTCACCTTGATTACCCAAATTTCTCTCGACCTTTCATTTATAGGCTAGGTTGTAGCATCCTCATGATGGGTATAGGGAAATTTGAGTATCATGTAGTCGCCTAAACCCGTCGATGTTACATTGAGCTGGTTGAATGTATTGTAAAAGAAGTAAGGCCATGTTCATAAGAAATGTAAAAAAAATCGCACTCCCTCATCTTAAACCGCACCGACTGCCACTGACATCTTACTCTTGCAGCTACTCTCTCACAAAGACCCGGATAATAAATTAATTCACACATAGTCCATAATTGCCAGTGAGTGGAGATCCTGTTGAACAAATATCACACTCTGTCATATATGGATATTCTTATCCTTCTCAATTTAGCTACAGTACAAAACATGTTTTCAACTTTACTGCTGTTTGGCTAATTGCCTTTGCTTCCACATCAAACACCACAGCCATTGAATACACCTATATACAGAACATGATCTAAGTAGAGAGGCAACTGTTTTATTCACTCTAGAAGAGGGCCTCATTTTATTGCACATTGTACTCTTCTGAGATACTATTTGTGATTCAAAATGTATGTATACTAGGCTACCTGGGGCGGCAGGTAGACTAGTGGTTAGAGCGTTGGGCTAGTAACTGAAAAGTTTCTGGATCAAATCCCTGAGCTGACAAGGTAAAAATCTGTTGTTCTGCCCCTGAACAAGGCAGTTAACCAACTGTTCTTAGGCTGTCATTGTAAATAAGAATTGGTCCTTAACTGACTTGCCTAGTTAAAGAAATGGAGCATGTCAAGATCTATCTCTGTTCCTCTGATAAAAACACCAACTCAAATTCACCCAACAGTGCCATGTTTGGTTTTGTGCTATTTTCATCATTTGACCAGTAATCATTTCATTTCAGTCAAATAGAGATGATCTCATGACAGAAATTAAAACATAGTGTCAGGGTGTTTGCATGCTGGGAGTTTGTATCTGCCGGATGGGACAAGCTGAGAAGGCTTCTTAGCACAGCAGTCTGGCGACATGGCTCAACAGACCACCAGCAGGAACACGTCCCCTGACCAAATGTTAAGTCATTCTCAATGAACCCTCCTGCTTGTGAAAAGGTGTTGAGTTCTCTGTCGTTCAGGCTATTTCTCTATTTTTCTAATCCTCTCCTGGTTCCTTGTTTAATTTGGCATCTTTAGTAGGAAAATAAACCTTTTTCTGTTTCTCTTGTAGTGTTAATAATATTCACCCTAGTGGAAGAAAAGTAGTAGTAAATACAATGTGGAACTCTTTGGCACCTTATCTTCAATTTATATCCCTGTCCGGGGAGAGGGTTTATGATCTGATCCAGTTCCACTGTCTGAGTGTGCCAACAAAAGTAGTCAGTCCCATAACCAGTAGCACATACAATAGCACCACAAATGAGGGGGGTTGGGAAATGGTACAACTTAGTTACTACCTAGTTCTTTACAATTAGAAAGAATGTTTGCCCTCAATCCCTTCATTACATTCCACTGTCCATGGAACCTTCTAGGAGCTTTGGGAAACACTTTCATTCAAAAAGAGCTTGGTTCAAGAATTCACTTGATGAAAATACCAAACTCTTCAGGCAAGAATAAAAGCCAGAGGAACAACACTTCACCCCTTACTATGTCATGGATGGAAAGAAGTGACTGCCTAAATCTTGTATTTTGCAGTAAATGGTACATTCAATGTCAAAACAATGGATCATCGAGTACCACTTCCCATTTAGAGGGGATAATCATTGTTTCAAATTCATAATAGCAGAATATTAATATACCTGACCTTTGTGTATGCAATTTCTAACACTAATGTTGATACAGATTTCTTTTAAATCTCTGTGTAATTACTTAAATTAAGGCTGTTGGGAAGTCGTTCACTGGGGAAATAATTAATGTTAGACGTTTTGCAAACAATCATTCGGGAGCCGCAGTCTAACAGACTCTGAATCGTATCTTTGACCACCTGGTCATACAGTATGTTGAAGGGAGATAAGAACATGATAAGGACAAGTCCAAACAAAGTCATATTTGCCTCTGTTGGAGACCTACACGTTTATGTTTTGTTATGTACTCAGCTAGCAGCTTTTCTAATACGCCTCCACTAGTTCCACTGCCTGTTTCTCTCTGTTTCCAGATGTAAATCTCCCAGGCATAACACAGCGCTCTAATACTCCCCTCAGTGTTCTCTTGTACCGAGAGGGAGTGTGCTGCCTTGCTGCTCTCTCTGTATTCCTCCTGTTCTACTAGCTACTCCCTCCTCTCCTGTTAGTACGCCTCCCTGCTCACTCTTCTTAGATAGGCTCTAGTGTACCTACACCCTTCAAGTGCACAGTCTGTTGTCTGTGTTTATTAAACATCTGCCGTGCTACAATATGTTCCCATGTTTTAGATACATCCCACTGCTGCCACAAGCAGAGGCATTTGGAGACTATACGCTCATTTTCAACACACACGCAACACAGTGGCTATGTAAAATCATAAACTTTTTAAAGTTGTCAGCCATGTCATCAACATAAATATTATTGAGTAGCTGGAGCAGTATTAACTAGGAAGTACATGATCAGCAGCACCAGAGTAGGAGAGGAGAGGCATGATATTAGTGTGAATCCCCATGGGCACTAAAAGGGTTTGACAATCAGGCCTGTGGGCACAACACCAACCCCTTCATATGAAAGATAAGACTGAACTGCTGCATTCTCCCACAGGGACGGTGAACCCTCGACTCTACCACGATCCATCCCAGAGCTGCTGCCTCATATTAGCCTGCACACTGAATAAACAAAGTAAGCCTTATACATTCTGACAAGTCCTCTAGTGTCTGCCGTACCTTACAATATTAACAAAGCTTCCCTTACTATCTGGGAAGTGGGCATATACACACAGGTGCCCTTTTGGTTTCATAAGTTTCTCAGTTCAAAAGAGGAGAATAAGGAGAATTCTGAGAAATGGCTTTGGCATATGGAATATTAAAAACAAATGGCAAATTGGTTAGGTGAAATTGGGATCGTTCATCTCTTCCCGTTCAATAGCTGAACCATCCATGTGATTCAAATTAAAAAACGATATTTGATACTAGTTCTCAACAATCAACGGTTTTTTCTACTAAGGAACATTGTATGTTATTCTACGTATCCTTTATTTGCAAAGAAATAAACCACTCCGTGAAGGTGCATCTCTTTGTTATGTACAAGACACTGCAAACATAAATGTGGATTATTGAGTATCAAGTTGTTTCTAATCTGATGACGTGATGGTGATGACAATCATAAGAATGATGCGTCAATGTGCCTGTGTGGTATTAAATCATAATGGTTACCTTTACCCCATACTCCGGATTCTTTTACAGCTTGCTTACCTAGCAAATAGCATTGAATTAGTCACATCGGGATATCTTTAGCACCTTCAGTGTGGTGAATCTAGTCAACCTCTCCAGTATTTCCACAGAGAACAAACGCTGTGCAGCAAACCGCCACTCTGAGTGGGCTGTATTTAATGTTTACGACATCAACATTCTCTCATCCTGGGTGTCTAATAGGAAAGAAGATTCCTGTTCAGGCCCACTAGAGAAGAGAAGACAGCTACTGTCTGTAGATGACGCTGGTTAGAGAATAGGAGTGTGCAGATCTCTGCAAAGAGGGCTATTTTTGGAGATGATTTACACATTGCCTGTCTAGGAGGTGTGAGAGGTAGTGTTTTTTAGGTGGAGAGATGGGGGGCTGGCAGTTCATTGGAACTCATCAGCAACATCTTCAGCCTGAGACGTGGGTTCATTTTTTCTCCTTCAGAGACGTGGGTTTGTTTTTTCTCCTTCACTGGGCCCTCAGGTTATTTTTCCAGGCACAGAGTTGTTAGTGATTTAAAATCCCTTAACCAATCGTGTTTTTGAAAATGTGTGAAAAAAGGAGACACTCAAGTAATAAATCATATTTTTGATGAAGAGAGAGAGAGATTGCTTGGCTTGGAGTTTGATAAATAGCACAAAATGTAATTATATTTTTCATGCAAGCCTCCCAAATTTCTTTAAGTCTGGAGAGACAACAACACAGTCAGGTGGACCTGAGGGAACATAATTAATCAACAGATAATTATTGGTATGCATCTCTCCAGAGATTTAGAAAAGGGTTAAATCATGTCAATACTAGGGCGGTTGCAACATTCACTGTGTTTTTTGAACTGCTTCACTATCTGTCTTTCTGTCTACATGTTCATACCATATGTCAGTGGATTGAAAATGGTTGATCTGCAATGCAGGGAATTTCATTAGGGAAAAGGAGAGAGGGGGAGAGTTTTCCTAATTAATCCTATCCTGAAGCTAAATGTAATCTAGAAGAGCATTGTGTAGAGAACCAGATTCCTGGAAGGCAGTAAGTACCCGTGGATTATTACCTTACATAAACTATAATAGCAGATGCACAACGAGGGAACAATCATAATTAGATCGATAAAAAGGCATTTTGAAGAAGGAATAAGATGTAGTCTGTGCTGGATTTGTTTTCGCAGTTCATTATAAACTCCACCACAACCCATCCCCCACCAAACAACTTTGTAATGGGGAAATAATAAGAATACCTGCAGAACAGTGAACACATACTATAGTCCTACAATTATAATGTACATAGATTGGTAATGCATTGTAATATGATTGCAATATTATAGCTGATGATGCAGGACTGCTAGCAGCATAGGGCTGAATTATGGAGTTTTGTTTCCAGTGACCCAATAGGGGACCCAGTGAGTACAGTGGGCCTCAACTGCAAGTGGCTGGGAGCTTGCTCTTTCTATCTCAATCAATCAAATGTATTTATAAAGCCCTTCTTACATCAGCTGATGTCACAAAGTGCTGTACAGAAACCTAGCCTAAAACCCCAAACAGCAAGCAATGCAGGTGTAGAAGCACGGTGGCTAGGAAAAACTCCCTAGAAAGGCCGGAACCAAGGAAGAAACCTAGAGAGGAACACGGCTATGAGGTGTGGCTATTTCTCTTCTGGTTGTCCTCGGTGGAGATTTTAACAGAACATGGCCAAGATGTTCAAATGTTCATAGATGACCAGCAGGGTCAAATAATAATGATCACAGTGGTTGTAGACGGTGCAACAGGTCAGCACCTCAGGAGTAAATGTCAGTTGGCTTTTCATAACCAATCATTCAGAGTATCTCTACCGCTCCTGCTGTCTCTAGAGAGTTGAAAACACAGGTCTGGGACAAGGTAGCACGTCCAGTATATATCTCGCTCCCTTGGCTTCCCTCTCCAGAGGCGAGGTCACAGAGCAGTAGCAGTGAAGAGGGAGCAGGGAGAAATGGTGAGGGACCCTGAGACTGGGACACCTATTCTGGCAAAGCGATATTATGGTTGAGATGGATAGAGTCTCTGGTAATGATGAGGAGAATAGTTATAGCATTCACCCTAGATCTGCCCATTACTGGAGTAACATTTCCCATAAGTCTACAGGCTACGTAGATAGAATGAGACAGCTAGATTGACAGATACACCTCAGGAGAATCACTTTGGACTGGGTATAATTAGTTGGGGAAAGTTTACAGAGTACTGTAGGATTGAAGAGTGAAAACAGAATGTAGGATGGAGAAAACGTAGTGTAGCCCACTGAATAGATTGGACAATTGTCGGACCCACGAATGGCTTTCAATCTATTTTGGCATCTGGAGGAATGAGTGAAAGAATCGTGGAAGCAGGAGAATCATGGGTCTGTCGCTATGACAATGGCTGACCCTAGAAAAAACAGACATGAACCATGATATGAGTAATTTGATTTGATTTATTTGATATATTAGCATCCCCATTAGCCGATGCCAATGGCGACAGCTAGTCTTACTGGGGTCTGACACATAATGAAAACCACATTACAGACAAAAGACAAGACTCTATTTCTCCAGTGAAGAGAAAAAGAAACGATTAACCAGCCCAGTGACAGCATGGTCAGAGCACTGCCAGTGTATGCTTGATGTAGGCTACTTGGGTATAGTGGGGTAACAAAACCACAAAATCAAAGAAAAATAAACTACTTGCATGTACAGTATCTCAGAGGGAGTACAATAACATCAGTGTGTTGTTGCATGCCATTGACTAATGCCTTAGCTCGAAGGATCTCAACCGGAAGTGGCCCTTTGCACCTTTAAGCTAGACTGTCATCACGCCCATTGTTGTCCATCTAATGGTCTTTGCTGTTTTTATTTCTTCCACTTTCACAACCTATTAGTATCAGAGTTGGGGCGCCGCTGCTTTGTTTTCTGATCCATTGTGCTGCCCTGGCAGCTATTCACTGAACCAGAGGGTATTATTCCTGCATTGATTGCACAGTTCATTAGCATGCCCATAGACTCTGTGGCATTTTGGCAGGACGACAAAACAATTCTCCTGAAATGTTTCTCTGAGAATTAGAAAGCCTTGGCTTGTTTGCTATCCAATGGACGTATGCTGGAGCTTCCTCACTTTCTTTCTGCTGCTGGATACCAATGCCTCATGGCACGGGAAGGTTTAGTTTGCTGCTCTCTTTGGGGAATTGTGTAAGTGTGTCGTGTGTGTCAGAGTCTAACACAACAGATTAGGAATGGTCAGAATGGGATTAGGTCACGTGCAGTGATGTAGTGGTAAAAACAATTGGTGGGTAAACGTTGATTGCCAGTCGCGCCGAGTAAAGGAACACTCCCTAAACTTGCATTTTTCCGCCAACAACAAAAAAATGGGTAAACGGAGTTTACTCTACTTGAGTTCACCCTCCACTACACCACTGGTTACATGGATTTGATTGATTGAATTGAAATGAAATAGCACTGGTTTCCATGTGATGTATTGGTGGGTTATTTTGGAGTTTTGATCATGTCATTTTTGTTGATGACATGTCAGAGTAACTGTCAATTTTTGACTGCCAACTAAACAGTTTTATGAGTCATGTGATTACTTCCGTTGAACCGTTGAACAAAAATACATCTATGGAGAGAAACATTTAAACTATTCGCAAATGTTCAATTACGAGTGTAGGTTTGTTACGAATTGCTACACGATTTCCCCAATCTCATTGGCACTCCCATAAACTGAATCTATGGTTTTCCATGTCTCAGTTATGCCCCTTGTGGTACATGACAATATTTTGTTAATACCTTGCGTTCATCATGCTGTGAAATATTACACCAGCACAATTTGTATCTTGCATCCAGTCATCCATAAAAAGTCCTGAAGATATGAATAGGATTAGTGTTGTTGGTTTAGGCGAGTGAAAAAAACTATACTTGGCTTTGGCCTACTTTCAGTTGATACAGAGAACTAAGAAAGAGGGTGATTCTAAGAATGATGAACCTGCATTTAGATAGTTTACTGTAGCTATATGCAGATGCCCTGTGCTAGTTTACCAATATAGTTATTTCTGGTGCTGATGCCCGACAGGTGTTCCCTAACAATAGTCCAAACTACATCAGAGATGGTGTACCCTGATAAAAGGTCCCCAGGTACTGATTATAAACTTTATTTATACTCTGTTTTAGAGACAGCCTAGACAGATCAGCAGATCAGCTAGTGTAATTTATCCATGTCTATTTTCCTCTGTCTATAATAATCCTTACATGTTCCTCTGTCCCTTGATTGCAGGAGGTGTGTGCATCTCTCAGTCAGTGAAGATACCACGAGAACCTAAGCCTGGAGAGTTTGACAAGATCATCCGCAGACTGTCAGAGAACCCCAATGCACGGGTTGTTATTCTCTTTGCCAATGAAGATGACATTAGGTTAGTGAAGTTGACTGTTACAGGAATGAAAAAATGATTAAACTAACATACTAAATGATGCCAACATAGTATCTGAATTTATCTGAGTTTCTGTTTCATGACGCAACATTCAGCATGTTTGTCCATTGGTTTAGATGGGGATGCACTGCGGTATAAATGGTTGTACATTAGTATATTGTCCTCCCCACCATGATTGAACATCCCTAAAATGAAATACACCATTTTCAGCAAGCTATATCAGCATTATTTTCATTAGATGTCAACAGTGAACGGGATATGTGCCATTTTGATAATATGTTCTTCTTATCTAATCATTCAAGGGTTTTTCTTAATTTTTTACTATTTTCTACATTTTAGAATAGTGAAAACGTCAAAACTATGAAATAACACATATGGGATCATGTAGTAACCAAAAATGTGTTAAACAAATACAAAACATATTTTATATTTGAGTTTCTTCAAAGTAGCCACCCTTTGGTTTGATTACAGTTTTGCACACTCTTGGCATTCTCTCAACCAGCTTCATGAGGAAGTCACATGGAATGCATTTCAATTAACAGGTGTGCCATTTAAAAGTGAATTTGTGGAATTTCTTTCCATCTTAATGCGTTTGAGCCAATCAGTTGTGTTGTGACAAGGTAGGTGTGATATAGAAAAGAAAAGATATATACCAAGTCCATATTATGGCAAGAACATCTCAAATAAACAAAGAGAAACAACAGTTCATCATGACTTTAACCCATTAAGGTCAGTCAATCCGGGAAATCTCCAGAAATGTTAAAGTTTCTTCAAGTGCAGTCGCAAAAACCATTGAGTGCGATGATAAAACTGGCTCTCATGAGGACCGCCCCAGGAAAGGATGACCAACAGTTACCTCTGCTGCAGAGGATACATTCATTAGAGTTAACTGCACCTCAGATTGCAGCCCAAGTAAATGTTCAATCTCAAAATCAACTCTTCAGAGGAGACTGTGTCAATCAGGCCTTCATGGTCAAATTGCTGCAAAGAAACCACTACAAGGACACCAATAATTATAAGAGAATTGCTTGGGCCAAAAAACACGAGCAATGGACAACAGACAGGTGGACATTTTTGGTTCCAACCGCTATGTCTTTATAAGACGGGGAGTAGGTGAACAGATGATCTCCACATGTGTGGTTCCCACCGTAAAGCATGGAGGAGGAGGTGTGACTGTTGTGGGGGTTCTTTGCTGGTGACTGTCTGTGAATGATTTAGAACTCATGGCACACTTAACCACCATGGCTACCACAGCATTCTGCTGCGATACGCCATCCCATCTGGTTTGCGCTTAGTGGGACTATCATTAGTTTTTCAACAGGACAAAGACCCAAAACAGGCTGTGTAAGGGCTATTTGACCAAGGAGAGAGATGGAGTGCTGCATCAGATGATCTGGCCTCCACAATCACCCAACGTCAACCCAATTGAGATGGTTTGGGATGAGTTGGACTGCAGAGTGAGGGAATAGCAGCCAACAAGTGCTCAGCATATGTGGGAACTCCTTCAAGACTGTTGGAAAAGCATTCCAGGTGAAGCTAGTTGAGAGAATGCCAAGAGTGTGCAAAGCTGTCATCAAATACTTTTTGGGTTACTACATGATTCCATGTGTTATTTCATAGTTTTGATGTCTTCACTATTATTTAAAAATGTACATTGTAGAAAATAGTAAAATAAAGAAAAACCCTTGAATGAGTAGATATGTCCAAGCTTTGGACTAATACAGGTTTTCTAATTTACAGCAATTACCAATCAATTTCCAATTTCCTCCATTCCCCTGCAGTGTTAAAAACTTTTTTTCCTGAGGACTGAGGATCGTCCTGATCAGTGTCTTGGGGCAACAGCTGGTGATGTGTGTGGGTTCCATGATGTTTCACAGCACATTCAAAACCTACAGTACCTACTACTACCAAAGCATAGAATATACACTGAATGTACAAAACATTAGGAACAGCTTCCTAATATTGAGCTGCACCCCCTTTTGCCATCAGAACAGCCTCAATTTGTCGGGGCAAGATGTCGTAAGCATTCCACATGGATGTTGGCCCATGTTGACTCCAATGTTTCCCGCAGTTGTGTCAAGTTGGCTGGATGTCCTTTGGGTAGTGGACCTGAGTGGCGCAACGGTCTAAGGCACTGCATCTCAGTGGTATAGGCTTCACTACAGACCCTGGTTTTATTCCAGGCTGTATCACAATCGGCCGTGATTGGGAGTCCAATAGGGCAGCACACAATGGGCCCAGTGTTGTTTGGGTTAGGGGTAGGCCGTAATTGTAAATAAGAATTTGTTCTTAACTGACTTGCCTAGTTAAATAAAGGTTAAATATTTTTTACAAATTATTGTTTCATGCAGGAAACTGTTGAGCTTGAAAACCCCCAGCATCATTGCAGTTCTTGACATACTCAAACCGGTGTGCCTGGCATACCCCATTCAAAGGCACCGATTCACCCTCTGAATGGCCACTGAATGGCACACATACACAATCCATGTCTAAATTGTCTTCTTTAACCTGTATCCTCCCCTTCATCTACACTGATTGAAGTGGATTTCACAGGTGACAACAATAAGGGATTGATCACAGCATTCACCTGGATTCACCTGGTCAGTTTATGTCATGGAAAGAGCAGGTATTCCTAATGTTTTGTACACTCCGCGTACAGTACATGAATAACGTAATGTATGGTTTGTCCTCTACATTTATATGGTGCAACAGTGGTTTATCGTACACTCTTAGGAAAAAAAGGTGCTATCTAGAATCTAAAAGGGTTCTTTGGCTGTCCCCATACCAGAACCCTTTAAATAACCCTTTTTGATTCCAGGTAGATCCATTGAGTTCCATGTAGAACGCTTTACACAGAGGGTTTGAGATGGAACCCAAAAGGTTTCTTCTATGGGGAAATCCGATTAATCCTTTTTTTCTGAGAGTGTATGTAAATATGAACACAGGACTTTTGTTGAGGGGGAGAGAGAGAGAGCAAGAGAGAGAGACCGACAGAGAGACAGAGAGAGACTGAGAGAGAATGTATTGACAATTTTAAACTATTTACAGTATATTCAAGAATATAGAAATCACTTTAAAATTCAATTTGTACTTGCATATGTAACAAATAATGCAAACGTATTCTTAGAGCTTGGTGACTAGAATTGATATGTTGCAAAAAGAGTATCTGCCCTCAGAGGCAAGACACGTTGATGTGTCAACATTTAAGACCATGGTCAACATTGGCTGACAAAACCAAAGACTTTCAACATACACACGTTAACACCAGATACAGGGATATTGACGCTCTATGCAGTAACAGGTAATAGGCTTTTTTTAAAGACAAATCAGGTTTGCTGAGTCAAGTAGCACAAATAAATCAATGTGAGTATCCAAAAGCAAAGTTTTACCATAATTAAAGTTACCTTTAAATAACTTTCCTTTTTTAGCTTTTTCTCAACATTAAACATCTGTAGAAAATAGCTGTTATACAGTGCCTTTATACAGTGCCTTTGGAAACAATTCACTGCCCATATTTTGTTGTGTACAATCTGGGATTAAAATGGATTTAATTGTAATTTGTTGTCAGCCATCTACACAGAATACTCTGTAATGTCAAAGTGGAAGAAAAATTCTAACGTTTGTAAAACATTTATGAAAAATAAAACACTAATATATCTAGATAGGTATTCAAGCCCCTGAGTCAATACATGTTACAATCACCTTTGGCAGTGATTACAGCTGTGAGTCTAAGAGCTTTGCACACCTGGACTGTACAATATTTGCTCTTGCTCTGTCAAGTTGGTTGTTAATCACCGAATTAAGTCAAAACTGTAACTAGGCCACTCAGGAACATTCAGTGTTGTCATGGTAAGCAACTCCAGTGTATATTTGGCCTTGTGTTTTAGGTGATTGTCCTGCTGAAAGGTGAATTTGTCTTCCAGTGCTTGTTGGAAAGCAGACTGAACCAGGTTTTCCTATAGGATTTTGCCTGTTGTATAAAACCCTATACCTTAAATGATTAAACCATCACTGAACCCTCTCTCTGACTTGGACATATAGACAAACTCTGTGTGACATTTCAGCTGTAGCAGGGTTTACCATCCCCCTGCCTCAGCCTGACCCTATTGTCCAGTGGCGGAAGCCAATTCAGACCTACAGTGTGTTTTAGGGACCAGGTTGTTAAGGGAACAGAGTCCGCTGACCTGATCAACCAATCTGTGACCTAGCCTGGAAGCAGCAGAACCCCACTCTGCCTCTCAACTATTTAGTTGTTTCCAGGAGGAGGACAGGTTAAGACAACCTCTGTAAGCTCCTGTCCTTTACATCAACTCAGATTTGCACCCTTCCACATTGACAATGCGTCTTCCCTTCCACATTGACAATGCGACTCCCTGACTCATCTTTAGTGCAACTTTGACCATTCCTCTTCCTATTGGTGTGTGCGTGTGTGCGCCTGTCTGTTCAGTGTGGTAATAAAGTGTGGATTGTATTCCTGTCTCCTACTGGTCATTTACGTTATCTTACCGGAACGCCGGGGCAGTTGCAACTATAATTGACACCTCTTTTTTGAGACCATCAGATGGTTGTGCACTTTTTCACCTGTGCTTAGCTCTATTACGTTTCTATTTATCCTAAAAAACTCCCTAGTCCTTGCTGACGACAAGCATTCAGTACCCATAACACGATGCAGCCAACATCACGCTTGAAAATGTGGAAAGTGGTACTCAGTGATGTGTTTTGTTGGATTTGTCCCAAAGATAACACTTTGTTTTCAGGATATAAAGTTACATTCACTGCTCATCTGAGGGACCTTACAGATAATTGTATGTGCTGGGTACAGAGATGAGGTAGTTATTAAAAAATAACGCTAAACACTATTATTGCACATAGAGTGAATCCATCTAACTTATTATGTGACTTGTTAAGCACAATTTTACTCCTTAAATGATTTAACACAGGCGTTGAATACTTATTGACTCGAGACATTTCAGCTATTCATTTTTTATTCATTTGTAAACATTTCTAAAAATATAATTCCACTTTGACATTATGGGGTATTGTGTGTAGGCCAGTGACACAAAATGCTCATTGACTTATCCGAGCCTGATAATGGGTCTGGATATACAGTAATTACAAAAGCCAGGGTGATTTCTGCCCAGCATGCCTGCTGTACCCTTGAACCCAGTCAATGTGAGTTGGCAGCCAATTTGTATATCTTTTTTAATATACATTCTGAGTTTACAGCACTCAGGCTAGCAGAAGGCATTTTGTCCTAAACATAAACCTTGTAGTCATGCCAACCTTTCCTCACTAAATAACCCACACCATGATGAGAACACCTGGTATTTACTGTATGTGATTAACAAGATTGTTCTGTAAATGACCTCAAGGGGGGGCCAAAAAGGAGCATATGACATGATACTAGTATACTGTAGGTTTCGTGACAAGCATTTTATCCTGTAGAGCTATATGGGAAAGCTGGGGCTCAGAATAAACCATGTTTATTCAGTGAGAGGTGAAAGGTCATTATAACTCAAACATGCATTACTCTGTCACTTCATTCTGGGTTAACTGGTGAGCCAAAGGGGTGGCAGAGTGACTCGAGATACACTGTATTGTTATTGTACCTGGCTGTTGCAGCGACTGTGTTTCCAGTACTGAGGTACTGTTGTAGCGACTGTGTTTCCAGTACTGTGGTCCTGTTGTAGCAACTGTGTTTCCAGTACTGTGATCCTGTTGTAGTGACTGTGTTTCCAGTACTGTGGTCCTGTTGTAGCAACTGTATTTCCAGTACTGTGGTCCTGTTGTAGTGACTGTGTTTCCAGTACTGTGGTCCTGTTGTAGCAACTGTATTTCCAGTACTGTGGTCCTGTTGTAGTGACTGTGTTTCCAGTACTGTGGTCCTGTTGTAGCAACTGTATTTCCAGTACTGTGGTCCTGTTGCAGCGACTATGTTTCCAGTACTGTGGTCCTGTTGTAGTGACTGTGTTTCCAGTACTGTGGTCCTGTTGTAGTGACTGTGTTTCCAGTACTGAGGTCCTGTTGTAGTGACTGTGTTTCCAGTACTGTGGTCCTGTTGTAGTGACTGTGTTTCCAGTACTGTGGTCCTGTTGTAGTGGCTGTGTTTCCAGTACTGTGGTCCTGTTGTATTGACTGTGTTTCCAGTACTACGGTCCTGTTGTAGTGGCTGTGTTTCCAGTACTGTGGTCATAGAGGCAGCGGAAGGAGTGATCAATACAGAGCCTGGTGGAACAGCAGGGAACGCTGGTTGGCTCATCTTGGTTGCTTCTTAATTAGCTCTATAACCAGGGACCAACCCTGGAGTAATGTGGCAGCACAGGAAGAGAGGGATAGGTGTTCGCGAGCCTGCACCATGTACACACCACCAGAGGGGGCACTCTGTCACAGGTGGGGGGGGGGGGACAGTGTTCAAACAGGGTTCTTCTTTAGTGCATTGTGCTGGTCCTAGGATCAATCCACGCAATGTGTAGTTTGGCTGTACCAACACATCGTATTTACCTAATCATCCAGCCCCATGAGTAGGTGAATCATGTATATAATTGGCAAGAATTGTACTGTATTCTCTCTTTGCCCCTCCTACAGGCGGCTTCTTCAAGCAGCTAAGAAGGACAACCAGACAGGACATTTCATATGGGTGGGTTCAGACAGCTGGGGGTCTAAGATCTCCCCCATACTCAACCAGGAGGAGATGGCAGAAGGTGCTGTTACCATCCTACCTAAACGGCAGTCCATCCGAGGTACTGATGTTATACAGAATATGACGTTCTATATTCTTTATTGTCAAATTTAAATGACACACGACAGTTGGCAGTACTGGTGATGTGAGGATGACATTTGTATCTATTTTTTGTTGTCTTCGACAATGAAATCCAAGATGAAAGTAGTACTATGTGGAGGTATAGTGCTGAAAAAAACTTGTTGATAAAGTCATCAGAAAATCCAATACACATCTCTGCAGTAGTTCAGCAGGTGGTTCTAAATCCAACTGTGCCTCTCATTGATCTCTCTAGGGTTTGATCGCTACTTTATCAGCAGAACTTTGGACAACAACAGAAGGAATATTTGGTTTGCAGAGTTCTGGGAAAACAACTTTCAGTGCAAACTCAGTCGACATGCTCTGAAGAAAGGATCCGGCATCAAAAAGTGCACAAGTAAGAATAGAATTTCCTTGTTTACCATAACCTAGTCCCACACACACTCTGATTGTTTATGAACTCACAGATGCAATCACTAGTTGTAGTATTCTGACATGTCTTGGATGATGTGCCATTACATCTACTTTAAATACTATGGTTATTTTGTATGCAGGGGTGAGAAACATGGAGCCCAATATGTATTCCCAGATTGCAGGGCTATATACACTTTCTGTGGTAAGTTCCAAACTCTGCCAGGAACTTTGATTAGTCAAATATCACTTCACAAGAGACTGTGTAATGCAGTGCTTGCTGAATACACAAATACAGGGTCACACCATTTAATGGGTTCAATTAAGCAGAATAGAAGAGACAGGAACTATATTGCGCTGGAGTGTGACTACATAAATGTGGAATGTGTTTTGGAAAGTGCAAAAAACAACAAAATAGAATGGTTTCATTACAGTTCTTAACATGTATTTGTACTTGAAATATACATTTATAACCCTTCTCCAACAGCGTTATGTATTTGCAGAGATGTAGGCTACTGAGGTATGAGCTATGGTACATTTTGGGGAAATGCAATGTGTTTGAGTAAAGGGTATGATTCTCTTGTTCCATTAGACATGATTAAATGTTCCCATGACTCCCCGTCGCCAAGTTCAATCTGCACTGCAGTACAATAGCAATCACAGAAACTGGGCCATTACACAAGTTGAAAACATAATCAATAGCAAATCCAATCAGCATATTAGAGACAAGCTCCCAGGTCATTAAAATCAGTGGGCACTCCAAGCCTGACTGTCTTTCATTTCCCTGTACAGACAACACAATCTGCAGGTTTCTAATCAGTCCAGACTGGACTGATTCTTGTATTGGTTGGATTGTGATGTGCTGATGATTGATTCCTTCCTATGCGTTAATGTTTCATGCTTTCATCAGCTTGCTATGATAGTTACCAGGATGGGTTTTCTCGCAGCCATTGCCTAATGCCATTATATCACAATGCTATAAATCAGGGGCCCGAGAACTATTTGCTGTGAAGACAGTGTATTAAAACAGAAGATGTGTTGTCTCCACTTTTCTACAGGTTCAGTTCTATGTGATCAAAGTGAATCCAGGGTGGTTTGAGAAACATTGCCTGAGTCATTAATTGTGTTCAGATCCATGTTCCAAAAAAAATACTTACCTTAGTTCATTTATGAGGCGGGAACTACTGTAGAGCTTGTGTGACAACCTGATGTAAGACCTGAATTTGATAACTTAATGTATGGTTATTCAACCCAGTATTTGATGGGTATTCAACCTGGTAGTTTTTGCTAGTGATATTATGAATATCGCTATAACGGAGACGCTCAGAGTCGAGAAGCAGGTGGTGAGTTTAACAATATAATGAACATGGAACGATACAAGACAGGAGTTGCGTCTAGACATGAAACACATAGTCAATACTGCCTGGGGAATGGAACTAAGGGAGTGACAGATATATGTAATCAAGGGTTCATCAGGGGTTCATCCTCTTCACCTGCCCAATGAACTGAGGCCTATACCCAGAAGTGAGGCTGACAATGACCCTGAGCTTCTACGTGAAAGCTCTCCATACCCGTGACGTGAATTGTGGGCCAAGGTCGGAGACGATGTCCTCTGGAAGGCCATAATACTGGAAGACCTGCTGGAACAGTGCCGCAGCAATCTGAAGAGCAGTAGGGATAAAATGACAGGATTTGGAGAATCTATCCACAACCACCAAAATGCTAGTGAAGCCATCAGAGGAGGGGAGATCAGTGACAAAATCAATGAAACGATGAGACCAGGGACGCTGAGGCACGGGAAGGGGAAGGATTTTCTCTGCTGGAGTGTTCCCGGCGGAGATTTAGTTTGGGCACACACAGAACAGGAGTTGACATAGCGAATAACGCCATGCATCAAGGTGGTCCAGCAATACTTTTCGGAGAGCGATTGAATAGAACGGTGATCGCAGGATGTCGAGCGACGACAGCTGTGTGTGCCCAGGTCAACAGCCGCTCCCTTATCCCTGTGGGAACGTATATGCACTCAGGAGGACAATTAGTGGGTACAGAGTTCTCTCTCCAGAGCCTGGTGAATGTCCGCATCTATGTCCCAGAACACAGGAGCTCCAAATCGAGAGGGAACTTGAAAACAGGTCTTCCGGCACTTGGTGACAAGTCCGTGATTCCCATCTATGATATGATGGTGGGGTTATGGCGTTGAAGCCATGGGATTCCAAGGGTGATCTTGTGAGCTGGTGCACTAGTGATGAAGAAGGGAATGTTTTTCTGATGAATGAACTCCACGGTGATGTGTGTGATGGTTCCGGTTTCCAGTGGCCAATTAGCAAGAGCTTGAACTGGAAAACTAAGAGGAGAGCGAGTATAAGGGGATGTTCAGAGAGGAGGTAAGGATCTGGTCAATAAAGTTCCCTGCGGCACCGGAATCCACTATGATGTAGAAACAGTACATGAGAGACAGCCAGCTAGTGTGATCGACAATGAAAAGGGCTTGACAGAAAATGATGAAGATCGGATACTCACACCTGTCCCAGGAGGTGGAAGATCACGTGACTGTCTCTCAGCTCTTGTGGATCACGAGTTGGGACTTACTGGACACTGCTGAAGCTGGTGCCTCCCTTGACCACAATAGAGACAGAGCCCCAGCTGTCTTTGTCTGCGTTGCTCCGCCGCAGGGACGTGTGTGACCCCTACCTCTATAGGTTCAGGCTCTGACACAGTGTTCACTGAGGGAGGGAGAGAAGCGATTTGGGTACTGACGCTCCCAAAGTAGGTTATCCAAACGGATGGCCATCGAGATGAGTGCGTCCAAGTTGAGGTTGTCGTCATCACATGCCAGTTCCGTTTGGACCTCCTCATGCAGTCCTCTTCGGAATAGTGTACGGAGCGGCGGCTCATTCCATCCGCTGGATGTGGCTACTGTCCTGAAGGTGAGCTAGTACTCTGCAGCGGTCTGGTCATCCTGCCGTAGTTGGAGTAGGCGCTCACCCCCCCCTCTGCCCTCTGGTGGATGATTGAAGATACCTCTGAACAGACCCATGAACCCCTCATACGAAGCCAGCTCCTCCTCTCCTCTCTCCCAGACGGCTGTAGCTCACTCCAACACCTGCCCAGTCAGCAGAGAAGTAACCGTGGCAACCTTGGACCTCTCGGGGGTGGGGGCTCCCATCTGGTGCACAAAATAGAGGAGTACTGGAGTAGGAAGCCACGGCATTTAGATGGGGTTCCATCATATTTATCCAGGAGTGATAAACGGGCATCGCTGACCTGGGCGGACTGCTGAATGGACTGATGTGCTGATGGGTCGATTGGTGGCAGAGTATCCACCGCTAGTTGAAGGCAATGGGTCTCGAGTATGTTTGAGACATTGAAGACTGCAAATAACTTGTTACATGGTCATCCCCATTTGCACCAGCTGCCTGCTGTTAAGCTTTCTTGACTTTAACATACATTTTTTGCCAACACATGGCTAACATTTTAACCAGCTAAACAGCTGCTATTAAAGAAAATGTTTACTTCCTCTTCCAATAACAATGTGGGGAGATCAAAATGATTTAAAATGATGTATTCAATGTATTACTTTTAAAATGTTGATTAATTCTTCTTGCCATTATCATTCACCTGATGATAAGACAAGACATAAAAAAATATGTTTTTTTCCTAACGTATGATGGGGGCCTCTGTGTTGCCGGTTGCCAGGGTCCCTGGGCAAGAAAAGGTTGAAGACCCTTGCCTAATTGCATTAACAGTAAATATTATCCTCCCATCAATACATTTAATTTGATTTTCAGGTGCCGTTCAGACAATTTAAAGTATTGTTTGGGGACGTAATTGTGGAGGAATGTAACTGTTTTTCTGGGTGATTTGTAATATTCTCATGACTGTGTTTTTGTATTTTAATATACATATACATATACATAATGTGTATATTTATGTTGTATATACAGGGCACATTTGTAAAAGAGACCAAGGTATCAATATGTCTTCCCTGTTAAAATGAAATGTAATTGTATTTGTCACATGCTTCGTCGGCAGGGTAGACTAGTGGTTAGAGCGTTGGACTAGTAAGGTTGCAAGTTCAAACCCCTGAGCTGACAAGGTACAAATCGGTTGTTCTGCCCCTGAACAGGCAGTTAACCCACTGTTCCTAGGCCGTCATTGAAAATAAGAATTTGTTCTTAACTGACTTGCCTGGTTAAATAAAGATAAAAAATAAAATAAATAAAAAACAACAGGTGTAGACTTCCCAACCCTACAGATAGAAAAATAGACAAATAATATCACAAAGTATAAATACACAATGAGTAACAATAACTTGCCTATATACATGGTGTACCAGTACCGAGTCGATGTGTCGGGGTACGAGGTCATTGATGGAAAAACAGTATGCACATAGGTAGGGGTAGGTGACTATAGGCAACAGGATATATAATAAACAGTAACAGCAGTGTTTGGGATGATTAAATGCAGATAGTCTGGGTAGCTATTTGGTTAACTATTTAACTATTTAGCAGTCTCTTGGGGGTAGAAGCTTTTCAGGGTACTGTTGGTTCCAATCTTGGTGCACTGTAACAGTGAGACCAGTCTATGACATGCGTGGCTTTGCGCCTGGTATAGAGGTCCTGGATGGCATGGAGCTCGGCTCCAGTGATGTACTGGGCTGTATGCACTACCCTCTGTAGCGCCTTGCGGTCAGATACCAAGCATTTTCCATGCCAAGAGGTTATGCAGCCAGTCAAGATGCTCTCAATGGTGCAGCTTTAGAACCTTTTGAGGATGCCTATCTGAGGGCCCATGCCAAAACTTTTCAGCCTTCTGAGGGGAAAGTGCTGTTGCCGTGCCTTCTTCGTGACTGTGTTGGTGTGTGTGGACCATGATAATTCCTTAGTGATGTGGACACAGAGGAACTTGAAGCTTTCGACACGCTCAACCACAGCCATGTCGACGTGGATGGGGGCATGCTGGGCCCTCCATTTCCTGTAGTCCACGATCAGCTCCTTTGTTATGCTGACATTGAGGGAGTGGTTGTTGGCCTGGCAAAACACTACCAGGTCACTGACTTTCTCCCTATAGGCTGTCTTATCGTAGTCTGTGATCAGGCCATCCACTGTTGTGTCGACAGCTAACTGAATGATGGGGTTGGAGTAGTGCATGGCCATACAGTCGTTTGTGAACAGGGAGTACAGGAGGGGACTAAGCATGCATCCCTAAGGGGCCCCCCGTGTTGAGTGACCAGCGTGGTGGATGTGTTTTGGCCTACCCTCAACATCATGGGGTGGCCTGTCAGGAAGTCCAGAATCCTGTTGCAGAGGGAGGTGATCAGTTCCAGGGTCCTGGAGGAAACTATGCTGTTGAACACTGAGCTATAGTCAATGAACAGCATTCTCATATAGGTGTTACTTTTGTCCAGGTGGGAGAGGGCAGTGTGGAGTGCAATAGAGATTGTGCCATCTGTGCATCTGTATTCAAATTCAAATAAAATAAAATAAAATTGGTCGCATGCGTCTAATACAACAGGTATATTTCACCTGACAGTGAAATGCTTACTTACAAGCCCCTAACCCACAATGCAGTTTTAAAAAATATGGATAAAAATAAGAAATAAAAGTAACAAGTGATTAAAGAGCAGCAGTAAAATAACAATAGCGAGACTATATACGGGGAGGTACCGGTACAGAGTCAATGTGTGGGGGCACCGGTTAGATGAGGTAATATGTGCATGTTGAAGTTGGACGTTTACATACACCTTAGCCAACTACATTTAAACTCAGTTTTTCACAATTCCTGACATTTAATCCTAAAAATTCCCTATCTTAAGTCAGTTAGGATCACCACTTAATAGTAGAGAGAATGACTTATTTCAGCTTTTAGTTCTTTCATTACATTCCCAGTGGGTCAGAAGTTTACATACAGTCAATTAGTATTTGGTAGCATTGCCTTTAAATTGTTTAACGTGGGTCAAACGTTTTGGGGTGCCTTCCACAAGCTTCCCTCAATAAGTTGGGTGAAGTTTGGCCCATTCCTCTTGACAGGGCTGGTGTAACAGTCAGGTTTGTAGGCCTCCTTGCTCGCACACGCTTTTTCAGTTCTGCCCACACATTTTCTATAGGATTGAGGTCAGGGCTTTGTGATGGCCACTCCGTTGTCCTTAAGCCATTTTGCCACAACTTTGGAAGTATGCTTGGGGTCATTTTCCATTTGGAAGACCCATTTGCGACCAAGCTTTAACTTCCTGACTGATGTCTTGAGATGTTGCTTCAATATATC
This sequence comes from Oncorhynchus gorbuscha, assembly GCF_021184085.1. Lineage (NCBI taxonomy): Eukaryota > Metazoa > Chordata > Actinopteri > Salmoniformes > Salmonidae > Oncorhynchus > Oncorhynchus gorbuscha. The sequence goes on along the minus strand of NC_060175.1, from coordinate 82,374,182 downwards.
CACAAAATGTTCCCCCTCATGATGCCATCTATTTTGTGAAGTGCACCAGACCCACCTGCAGCAAAGCACCCCCACAACATGATGCTGCCACCCCCGTGCTTCACGGTTGGTATGGTGTTCTTCGGCTTGCAAGCCTCCCCCTTTTTCCTCCAAACATAATGATGGTCATTATGGCCAAACCGTTCCATTTTTGTCTCATCAGACCAGAGGAACTTTCTCCAAAAGTATGATCTTTGTCCCCATGTGCAGTTGGAAACTGTAGTCTGGCTTTTTTATGGCGGTTTTGGAGCAGTGGCTTCTTCCTTGCTGATCGGCCTTTCAGGTTATGTCGACATAGGACTCGTTTTACTGTGGATATAGATACTTTTGTACCTGTTTCCTCCAGCATCTTCACAAGGTCCTTTGCTGTTGTTCTGGGATTGACTTGCACTTTTCGCACCAAAGTATGTTAATCTCTAGGAGACAGAACGCGTCTCCTTCCTGAGCGGTGTGACGGCTGTGTGGTCCCATGGTGTTTATACTAGCGTTCTCTTGTTTGTACAGATGAACGTTGTACCTTCAGGCGTTTGGAAATTGCTCCCAAGGATGAACCAGACTTGTGGATGTCTACAATCTTTGGCTGATTTGTTTTTATTTTCCCATGATGTCAAGCAAAGAGGCACTGAGTTTGAAGATAGGCCTTGAAATACATTCACAGGTACACCTCCAATTGACTCAATTAATGTCAATTAGCCTATCAGAAGCTTCTAAAGCCATGACATACTTGGCCAAGCTGTTAAAAGGCACAGTCAACTTAGTGTATGTAAATTTCTGATCCACTGGAATTGTGATACAGTAAATTACAAGTGAAATAATCTGTCTGTAAACAATTGTTGGAAAAAGTACTTGTGTCATGCACAAAGTAGATGTCCTAACCGACTTGCCAAAACTATAGTTTGTTAAGAAGAAATTTGTGGAGCTGTTAAAAAAATAGTTTTAATGACTCCAACCTAAGTGTATGGAAACTTCCCACTTCAACTGTAGGTAGAGTTATTAAAGTGAATATGTATAGATGATAACGACAAAGAGTAGTAGCAGTGTAAAAGAGGGGGAGGGGGGCAATGCAAATAGTCTGTGTATCCACTTGATTGGGTGTTCAGGAGACTTATGGCTTGGGGTAGAAGCTGTTTAGAAGCCTCTTGGACCCAGACTTGGCGTTACGTTACCGTTTGCCGTGTGCCCTCCTGTAGTGCCTTGCGGTCGGAGGCCGACCAGTTCCCATACCAGGCAGTGATGCAACCAGTCAGGCTGCTCTCGAAGGTGCAGCAGTAGAACGTTTTGAAGATCTGTGGACCCATGCCAAATCTTTTAAGTCTCCCGAGGGGGAATAGTTTTTGTCATCCCCTCTTCACGACTGTCTTGCTGTGCTTGGACCATGTTAGTTTGTTGGTGATGTGGACACCAAGGAACTTGAAGCTGTCAACCTGCTCCACTGCAGCTCCATCGATGAGAATGGGGGCGTGCTCGGTCCGCTTTTTCCTGTCGTCCACAATCATCTCCTGTGTCTTGATCACTTTGAGGGAGAGGTTGTTGTCCTGGCACCACACGGCCAGGTCTCTGATCTCTTCCCTATAGGCTGACTTGTGTTTTTGGTGGGGACTGAGCACGCACCACTGAGGGGCCCCTGTGTTGAGAATCAGCTTGGCGGATGTGTTATTTCCTACCCTTACCACCTGTGGCGGCCCGTAAGGATCCAGTTACAGCGGAAGGTGTTTAGTCCCAGGGTCCTTTGTTTATTGATGAACTTTGAGGGCACTATGGTGTTGAATGCTGAGCTGTGGTCAATGAATAGCATTCTCACGTAGGTGTTCCATTTGTCCAGGTGTGAATTAGCAGTGTGAAGTGCAATAGAGATTGCATCATCTGTGGATCTGTTGGGGTGGTATGCAAATTGGAGTCCATCTAGGGTTTCTGGGATAATGGTGTTTATGTGAGCCATGACCAGCCTTTCAAAGCACTTCATGGCTAAAGACAAGTGTGCTATGGGTCGGTAGTTATTTATACAGGTTACCTTAGTGTTCTTGGGCACATGCACTATGGTGGTCTGCTTAAAACATGTTGGTATTACAGACTTGAATAGGGAGAGGTTGAAAATGTCAGTGAAGACACCTGCCAGTTGGTCAGTGCATGCTCCCAGTACACGTTCTGGTAGTCCTTCTGGCCCTGCGGCCTTGTGAATGTTGACCTGTTTAAAAAGGTCTTATTCCCATCGGCTGCGGAGAGCGTGATCACACAGTCTTCCAGAACAGCTGGTGCTCTCATGCATGTTTCAATGTTATTTGCCACAATGCGAGCATAGAAGTAGTTTAGCTCGTCTGGTAGGCTCGTGTAACTGGGCAGCTCTCGGCTGTGCTTCCCTTTATGGTCTGTAATAGTTTGCAAGCTCTGCCACATCCGACGAGCGTCAGAGCTGCTGTAGTACGATTTGATCTTAGCCCTCTATTGACGCTTTGCCTGTTTGATGGTTCATCGTAGAGCACAGCTGGCTTTCTTATAACCTTCTGGGTTAGTGTCCCTCTCCTTGAAAGTGGCAGCTCTAGCCTTTAGTTCAGTGCGGATGTTGCCTGTAATTCATGGCTTCTGGTTGGGTTATGTACGTACGGTCACTGTGGGGACGACTTCATCGATGCACTTATTGATGAAGCCAGTGACTGATGTGGTGTATTCCTCAATGTCTTCGGAAGAATCCCGGAACATGTTCCAGTCTGTGATAGCAAATCAGTCATGTAGTCCTGTAGCATCTGCTTCATCTGACCACTTTTTTATTGCTCTAGTCACTGGTGCCTCCTGATTTAATTTTTGCTTGTAAGCAGGAATCAGAAAGATAGAATTATGGTCAGTTTTGCCAAATGGAGGGCGAGGGAGAGCTTTGTATGCATCTTTGTGTGTGGATTACAGGTGGTCCAGAATTTTTTTTCCTCTGGTTGCACATTTAACATGCTGATAGAAATTTGGTAAAACTGATTTAAGTTTCCCTGCATTAAAGTCTCCAGCTACTAGGAGCGCTGCCTCTGGGTAAGCGTTTCCTTGTTTGCTTATGGCGGAATATAGCTCATTCAATGCTGTCTTAGTGCCAGCCTCTGACTGTGGTTGTTGGAGTGGGTCCAGGGTTTCTGGGATGATGGTGTTGATGTGAACCTTTTTGAAGCATTTCATGGCTACAGATGTGAGTGTTACGGGGAGATGGTCATTTAGACATGTAGGTATTACGAAATGGGTCAGAGAGTGGTTTAAAATGTCAGCTCTGAGTACGAGTACTGGTAATCCAGGACGGCATGTAGCCTAGTAGTTAGAGTGTCCGAAAGGTTGCTAGATTGAATCCCTGAGCTGCCAATGTAAACATCTGCCATTCTGCCCCTGAACAAGGCAGTTAACCCACTGTTCTTAGGCCGTCATTGTAAATAAGATTTTGTTCTTATCTGACTTGCCTGTGAAGTGAAGGTTAAATAAAAAATTATCCATCTGGCCCTGCAGCCTTGTGAATGTTAACCTTTTTTAAAGGTCTTACATTGGCTACAGTTAGCGAGATCACACAAACCTCTGGAACATCTGGTGCTCTCATGCATGGTTCAGTTGCTTTCCTTGAAGAGAGAATAAAAGGCATTTAGCTCATCTGGAAGGCTTGTGTCATTGGGCAGCACGTGACTGGGTTTCTCTTTGTAATCTGTGATAGTTTGCAAGCCCAGTCACATCCGACGAGCATCAAAGCCAGCATAGTATGATTCGATCTTAGTCCTCTATTGACTTTTTGACTATTTGATGGCTCGTCGGAGGTCGTAGCGTGTTTTCTTATAAGCATCAGGATTAGTGTCCCGTCCTTGAAATAGGCCGCTCAGTGAGAATGCCACCTGTAATCCGTCATCGATGCACTTATTAATTGAGCTGGTGACTGATGTGATAAACTCTACAATCAGATGAATCCCGGAACATATTCCAGTCTGTGAAACAGTCTGGTAGCTTATCATTCGCTTCATAAGACCACTTCTGTATGGAGTGCGTCAATGCTACTTCCCATTAGATTTTTTGCTATTAAGCAGGTTTCAGAAGGATAGAGTCATGCACTCAAGACCACCACTCACAATACTGTACATATAGCACACTCCCAGAACCACAACATACCACATACATCATCAACATGTGAGTACCTAATTTACAATTCAAATTCATGGTGATTAGTTTTCTAAATTGTATAAAGGAAGAGAACAAATGTAAGCTCTTTGTTTATTTTAGCTCATTTAGCAAAATGTTGAGGAGCTTAACAATTATGCAATATTTATTCATCATGAATGAGATTTCCCGTCTTGGCTCCAACATGTCACAGGGGGCCTGAAGAAATCCAGGAGAATAATAATGAAAGTGCATTAGTATTATCACAACATTAGTCAATTAATCCAAGACTCAACTGTAAGGGTTTCTGCACATGACAATGTCTTAGGGATGCTCTCAAACAGACTATCCTCCTAAATTTCAAGAGAGGATAGTATTCACTTAGTGTTTACCCATACCTTTCATCAGTTGTCATGGTGGCAGCTCTTGAGCTAAATTGCTGCAGATTTGTTTTCCTGCAGTGAGTGGCCCCAGGAGCACTGTAATTTTCTACAGGAAATAGTTATATTTACATTTACATCATTTAGCAGATGCTCTTCTCTCTCTCTCTCACTCACTCTCTCTCTCTCTCTCTCTATAATGTTTCAGGGGCACGTTTTGCAATATGATTGTGCTGGACCTCTGTAAAATGATTGATTTGCTCTAATAGACAACATAATAATTTGAATTAAAATCTTAAATGAGAGCTTGCCCAATCATCGAATTTGAAGGAAGTGGGAACAAGGAGTATTCTCTTGTGATTTACTGCTAAATAGATGTTTACAAATCAACCCCCCTGCTAACGCTAACTGCTGATGTTACTGTAAATATGCAACCGAGGAAGTTGGGACTGTAAAGCATTCCATTTAATTTCATAAGAAACTCCAGGGACGGGTAGTTATGGAGACTGATACCTAAGTGTACCCCCCCCCCCCCCAGAAGTTTAGGATTGTAGTATTGGTGGATTGTATGTGGAATGAACAACAAAACAAAAGAAGGATAATTATGAGTCACATATACAGTATCAACCACTTACAAGTGCACCTCAGCTGGAGGTACTTATACTATCATGTTATGTTTTAGTACCTTTCCTCTCATTCCATTAGGATGGTGACTCCAGACTGAAAGGCCTAATCCCCAGAGTCTGGATGTATAATTCAGATCCAACCACTGGTCTCAGACCAAATTTCATTGCTTGTACCTTCTGGCCCAGGGCCTATGTTTACGTTGTAGGTGACAACTACCTCAACCTGTAGGTCCCTATATTGCTCAATGTGTCCATGGTCAGATCGTGAGAATGGCAGATAGGTCATAATAATAATAATATAATATATGCCATTTAGCAGACGCTTTATCCAAAGCGACTTACAGTCATGTGTGCATACATTCTACGTATGGGTGGTCCCGGGGATCGAACCCACTACCCTGGCGTTACAAGCGCCATGCTCTACCAACTGAGCTACACAGGACCAAAATAAGCCAATAAGTACTTTAATTCCACACATTGATAATGGAGTGGAATTTTCAGACAGCAAGAGCAAGTGTCTCGCCATCCGAATAGAAGTACTAGCTGGACGGGAGTCCTTAAACTAGATTAACGGAAATTGCTCTTTGATTATTAAGCTGATTTTGAAAATCACAGGCAATATCTTGCCAAGACTGCCACAGTCAGAAATAAGGAGGTCCAGAGCAACTTGAGAAGGCTCTTAGTGAAAATTATATTTATATGAGAGCAGTAAATGTAAACATTTTAATAAACAAAACACTTGTCCCTTACAATTAGAACAAAAACATGAAAAATAATGTGTAAAAAAAACACCTGTGGTTTTTGGACACGTGGGAACACACATGAACTGTAATGATCTTCGTCTGTTGTTTGTAGAAAGTCAGACCGGAATGCAGCGTGTAGGTTACTCATGACTTTTAATGAAGAAAATACGGTACATGAAATAACGGAAGAAGAAAACAACAAACGAATGAAACTAATACAGCCTATCTGGTGACTAACACTAAGACAGGTACAATCACCCACGAAATACAACGCGCACTCAAGCTGCCTAAATACGGTTCCCAATCCGAGACAACGAGAATCAGCTGACTCCAATTAGGAATCGCCTCAGGCAGCCAAGCCTAACTAGACACACCCCTACTAATAAACACTCCTAATTAATACAAACCCCAATACGAAATACAACATATAAACCCATGTCACACCCTGGCCTACCCAAACATATAACAAAAACACAAGATACAATGACCAAGGCGTGACAGAACCCCCCCCTAAGGTGCGGACTCCGGGACGCACCTCAAGAGCATAGGGAGGGTCCGGGTGGGCGTCTGTCCATGGTGGCGGTTTTGGCTCGGGACGTGGACCCCACTCCATAAATGTCCTAGTTCCTCCCCTTCGCGTCCTAGGATAATCCACCTTCTCCGCCGACCATGGCCTAATAGTCCTCACCCTGATCCCCACATAACTGAGGGGCAGCTCGGGACCGAGGGGCAGCTCGGGACAGAGGGGCAGCTCGGGACAGAGGGGCAGCTCGGGACAGAGGGGCAGCTCGGGACAGAGGGGCAGCTCGGGACAGAGGGGCAGCCCGGGACAGAGGGGCAGCCCGGGACCGAAGCAGCCTGGTACTGAGGGGAAGCCCGGTACTGAGGGGAAGCCCGGTACTGAGGGGAAGCCCGGTACTGAGGGGAAGCCCGGTACTGAGGGGAAGCCCGGTACTGAGGGGAAGCCCAGTACAGAGAGGGAGCCTAGTACTGAGAGGGAGCCTAGTACTGAGAGGAAGCTCAGTACTGAGAGGAAGCTCAGGCAGGTAGTAGGCTCCGGTAAATCCTGGCTGGCTGGTGGACCTGGATGATTCAGGTTGTCTGGCCGATCTAGAAGATCTTGGCAGACTGGCACTTCTGGCGGATCCTGGCAGACTGGCACTTCTGGCGGATCCTGGCAGACTGGTGACGCTGGGCCGACTGGTGGCGCTGGGCAGACAGGAGACTCCGGCAGTGCAGGAGAGGAGAAAGGCTCTGGCTGCGCTGAACAGGCGAGGCGCACTGGACGCGCTGGGCCGACTGGGAGCACTGGTGGCGCTGGACAGACAGGAGACTCCGGCAGCACAGGAGTGGAGAAAGGCTCTGGCTGCGCTAAACAGGCGGGAGACTCCGATAGCACAGGAGGGGAGAAAAGCACTGGCTGTGCTGAACAGGCGATGCGCACTGGACGCGCTGGGCCGACTGGGAGCACTGGTGGCGCTGGACAGACAGGAGATTCCGGCAGCGCAGGAGAGGAGAAAAGCTCTGGCTGCGCTAAACAGGCGAGGCGCACTGGAGGCCTGGTGCGTGGTGCTGGAACTGGTGGTACTGGCGCGAGGACACGCACAGGAAGCCTGGTGCGGGGAGCTGCTACCGGAGGACTGGTGTGTAGAGGTGGCTCTGGATAGACCGGACCGTGCAGGCGCACTGGAGCTCTAGAGCACCGAGCCTGCCCAAGCTTCCCTGGCTCGATGCCCACTCTAGCCCGGCCAATAGGAAGAGCTGGTATGTGCCTCACCGGGCTATGCTCCCGCACTGAAAACACCGTGCGCTCCATAGCATAACACGGTGCCTGCCCGGTCTCTCTAGCCCAACGGTGAGCACAGGGAGTATGCGCAGGTTTTTGGGCTGTTTTTCCGGTTTCCTTGCCAACCGTGTTCCCTCATATCGTCGGCTCCTATCTCCCGCTGCCTCTGCTCTCCTTAGTGCCTCCACCTGTTCCCATGGGAGGCGATCTCTTCCGGCCAATATCTCCTCCCAAGTGTAACAACCTTTACCATCCAATACGTCTTCCCATGTCCATTCTCCAAATAATTCATCCTCCCTTTGCTGCTCCAGCTGTCGCTGCCTGTTTAAACCAGCGCCTCTCCGTTTTTTCCCGGCGTGTCTTTTTCGTAAATTCGATTCGCCTGTAGCCCTCTTCACATTGCTGTAGGGAATCCCAGGCGGGCTCCTGCACACGCCCTGGGTCGGCCGCCCACCTGTCGATTTCTTCCCACGTAGTATAATCCATATCGTCCTCCTTCAGATCCTGCCAGTTCACACGCTGCTCGGTCTGTGAATCGTGGTGGGTGATTCTGTAATGATCTTCGTCTGTTGTTTGTAGAAAGTCAGACCGAAATGCAGCGTGTAGGTTACTCATGACTTTTAATGAAGAAAATACGTGACATGAACAAATCAAAATCTCATGTAAAATTTAAAAAAAGTGAAATCCTTACATAAATAAATTTTTCACGTTTTTTCCTCATGTTAAAAAAATCACCCAATATTATTTTCACCACTTCCAGCTACTTCTGGTGTCCCATCCGGTGACTGACCAGGACCCACCCTGCTTAGCTTCCAAAGTAAAACAGCAGTGGGGTGCACAGTGCCGTGTGGCAGGAATGAATGTGCCAAAACTTGCAACTGGAAAAAAAGGCAGCCAAAGAAAATGTCAGGGTAACATAACCTAAGATATGGAAAATTGCAGGAAAGAGGGAGAGTTTTTCATTTAATTGCATTATCATAAAATAAAATAAACCCATTTTTTTGCATCCATTTAAAAAAAAAAAAATCTTGCTTTAAAAGAATCCTTGCAATGTTCTGTTTTGGGTTTATGTTTTGCTTTCATTTTCATTATTTTTGTTTGCAATTCTAGAATTTAGTTCTCGACATCAAGTTTTGCTTGATATTAATGGCACAAAAGTAGATTGCACCATATAATCACTATTACACTATTATAAGGTGATTAAAGCGGCAATCCTTAATTGAAACATCAATAAAGTGTTCTCCCCTCCGCAGTTTCCGTAAAAAGCTGAGGGAAGAGGCTGCTGAAATGCGACCACTCTCAAATCTATATACTACACTATGGATGCAAGGACTGACCATCCATGATATCAAAATTATAGTTTTAACCATGTTTAATGGTCTGTTTACATTTACTTTGTTTACAACAACAGTGAAGTTATACAAGCTTATATTTCGGGTTCTGATGGGGTACTACAGTTGAATTAAGTTCATGAGGCATTTATTCTTTATACTCATCAAGAATCAATGGGTACGCATCATTAATTTATACAGTACCAGTAAAGAGTTTGGAAACACAGACTCATTCAAGGGCTTTTCCTTATTTTTACTATTTTCTACATTGTAGAATAATAGTGAAGAGATCAAAACTATGAAATAACACACATTGAATCATATAGTAACCACAAAAGTGTTAAACAAATCGAAATATGTTGTTATGCAGGTGAATGAGGACCCAAAAACGACTTGGCGAAAACAGTCTTTAATCCAGTAAAGTAAAATACAATCAAAAAACACAACTTCCACTCGTAATGACGAGAACCGACTGGAGACTCGATCTTGAACAGCAGGTAGCCTCGGGAAGGCACTTGAACCTAGCAGACTCAGACACCTGCTCACCACGCAGCATCTGAGGGAAACACGACACGACTGGGCGATACACAAACACAGCACGGTGACCAATACATACAAGGATCCGACAGGACAGGAACGGAAAACAAAGGAAGAAATAGGGACTCTAATCAGGGGAAAGGATCGGGAACAGGTGTGGGAAGACTAAATGATTGATTAGGGGAATAGGAACAGCTGGGAGCAGGAACGGAACGATAGAGAGAAGAGAGAGCGAGAGAGTGAGAGAGGGAGGGGGAGAGAGAGGGATAGAAAGAGGGAACGAACCTAATAAGACCAGCAGGGGAAACGAACAGAAGGGAAAGCATAATGACAAGACAATATATGACAAAACATGACAGTACCCCCCCACTCACCGAGCGCCTCCTGACGCTCTCGAGGAGGAACACTGGCGGCAACGGAGGAAATCATAGATCAAACGGTCCCGCACGTCCCGAGAAAGAACCCAACTCCTCTCCTCAGGACCGTAACGGAAAAACGAAAAAAAGGGAAACTAGGGTACTACTCTAAAAAAAAAATGAGACACGGGTAGAGAACTGAAAACTTTAGAGCAAACAGGACCAAACAGGCCAGGAGAGTAACAACTAGGGACAGACTGAGACACAGGAAGGGCAGGAACAAGAACAGGAGAGATGCGATGGCAGGGAACAGACTGAGACCCAGCAAGACCAGGAGCAGAAGCAGAAAAATATGCACAAGGGTGGACCCCATCGTCAGTATCGGAGCGCTGGGACAGAATGGCTCCCACGCCCACCCCCGACGCGTCAACCTCAACAATAAACTGTTTAGTGACGTCAGGTGCAACAAGGATAGGAGCGGATGCAAAACGCTTCTTAAAGAGATCAGAACAACAATCATACGACCGGTGAGGAGGAAGGGAGTTGGTTCTGGACCGACTGAAGACCGTGCGCAGATCATGATATTCCTCCGGCACTCCTGTCAAATCGCCAGGTTCCTCCTGAGAAGTGGGGACAGAAGAAATGGGAGGGATGGCAGACATTAAACACTTCACATGACAAGAAACGTTCCAGGAAAGGACAGAACCACTAGACCAATCAAAAGAAGGATTATGACACACTAGCCAGGGATGACCCAAAACAACAGGTGTAAAAGGTGAACAAAAAATCAAAAAAGAAATGGTCTCACTATGGTTACCAGATACAGTGAGGGTTAAAGGTAGTGTTTCATATAATATACTGGGGAGAGGACTACCATCCAAGGCAAACATGACCGTGGGCTCCCCTAACTGTCTGAGAGGAATGTCATGTTCCCGCGCCCAGGCTTCGTCCATAAAACAGCCCTCTGCCCCAGAGTCTATTAATGCACTGCAGGATGCTGCCGATCCGGTCCAGCGTAGATGGACCGGTAAAGTAGTACATGTACTTGACGGAGAGGACCGTCTAGTAGCGCTTATCAGTCGCCCTCCGCTTACTGATGAGCTCTGGCCTTTAACTGGACATGAAATGACAAAATGACCAGCGGAACCGCAATAGAGACAGAGGCGGTTGGTGATTCTCCGTTCCCTCTCCTTAGTCGAGATGCGAATACCCCCAGCTGCATGGGCTCAGCACCTGAGTCAGTGGGGAAAGACGGTAGTGTCGGAGAGAGGGAGACACAGTTAACGCGAGCTCTCTTCTATGAGCTCGGTGACGAAGATCTACCCGTCGTTCAATGCGAATAGCGAGTTCAATCAAAGAATCCACGCTGGATGGAACCTCCCGAGAGAGAATCTCATCCTTAACCTTAGCGTGGAGTCCCTCCAGAAAACGAGCGAGCAACGCCTGCTCGTTCCAGTTACTGGAGGCAGCAAGAGTGCGAAACTCTATTGAGTAATCCGTTATGGATCGATTACCTTGACATAGGGAAGACAGGGACCAGGAAGCTTCTTTCCCAAAAACTGAGCGATCAAAAACCCTTATCATCTCCTCTTTAAAGTTCAGATAATTGTTAGTACACTCAGCGCTTGCCTCCCAGATAGCTGTGCCCCACTGCCGAGCCCGACCAGTAAGGAGTGATATGACGTAGGCAATCCGAGCTCTCTCTCTTGAGTATGTGTTGGGTTGGAGAGAGAACACGATATCACACTGGGTGAGAAAGGAGCGGCACTCAGTGGGCTGCCCAGAATAACAAGGTGGGTTATTAACCCTAGGTTCCGGAGGCTCGGAAGAACCGGAAGTAGCTGGTGACACGAGACGAAGACTCTGATACTGTCTTGAGAGGTCGGAGACCTGAGCGGCCAGGGTCTCAACGGCATGCCGAGCAGCAGACAATTCCTGCTCGTGTCTGCCGAGCATCGCTCCCTGGAACTCGAGAGTAGAGTAGAGAGAATCCATAGTCGCTGGGTCCATTCTTGGTCGGATCCTTCTGTTATGCAGGTGAATGAGGACCCAAAAACGACTTGGCGAAAACAGAGTCTTTAATCCAGTAAAGTAAAATACAATCAAAAAACACAACTTCCACTCGTAATGACGAGAACCGACTGGAGACTCGATCTTGAACAGCAGGTAGCCTCGGGAAGGCACTTGAACCTAGCAGACTCAGACACCTGCTCACCACGCAGCATCTGAGGGAAACACGACACGACTGGGCGATACACAAACACAGCACGGTGACCAATACATACAAGGATCCGACAGGACAGGAACGGAAAACAAAGGAAGAAATAGGGACTCTAATCAGGGGAAAGGATCGGGAACAGGTGTGGGAAGACTAAATGATTGATTAGGGGAATAGGAACAGCTGGGAGCAGGAACGGAACGATAGAGAGAAGAGAGAGCGAGAGAGTGAGAGAGGGAGGGGGAGAGAGAGGGATAGAAAGAGGGAACGAACCTAATAAGACCAGCAGGGGGAAACGAACAGAAGGGAAAGCATAATGACAAGACAATATATGACAAAACATGACAATGTAGTATATTAGTGATTCTTTAAAGTAGCCACCCTTTGCCTCGATTGCAGCTTTGCACACTCGTGGCATTCCCTCAACCAGCTTAATGAGGAATGCTTTTCCAACAGTCTTGAAGGAATTCCCACATATGCTGAGCACTTGTTGGCTGCTTTTCCTTCCCAAACCATCTCAATTGAGTTGAGGTCAAATCAAATCAAATCCAATTTTATTTGTCACATACACATGGTAAGCAGATGTTAACGCGAGTGTAGCGAAATGCTTGTGCTTCTAGTTCCGACAATGCAGTGATAACCAACGAGTAATCTAACCTAACAATTTCACAACAACTACCTAATACACACAAGTGTAAAGAGATAAAGAATATGTACATAAAGATATATGAATGCGTGATGGTACAGAATGGCATAGGCAAGATGCAGTAGATGGTATCGAGTACGTAACATATATATAAATATATAAACATATAAAAGTGGCTTAGTTTAAAGTGGCTAGTGATACATGTATTACCTAAAGATGGCAAGATGCTGTAGAGATTATAGAGTACAGTATATACATATGAGATGAGTAATGTACGGTATGTAAACATTATATTAAGTGGCATTGTTTAAAGTGGCTAGTGATACATTTTTTTACATCAATTTTTCCATTATTAAAGTGGCTGGAGTTGAGTCAGTATGTTGGCAGTAGCCACTCAATGTTAGTGGTGGCTGTTTAACAGTCTGATGGCCTTGAGATAGAAGCTGTTTTTCAGTCTCTCGGTCCCTGCTTTGAAGCACCTGTACTGACCTCCCCTTCTGGATGATAGCGGGGTGAACAGGCAGTGGCTCGGGTGGTTGTTGTCCTTGATGATCTTTATGGCCTTCCTGTGACATCGGGTGGTATAGGTGTCCTGGAGGGCAGGTAGTTTGCCCCCGGTGATGTGTTGTGCAGACCTCACTACCCTCTGGAGAGCCTTACGGTATTATTAAAATGGCGCCGGAAGAAATGGCAGCAGTTTTACAGGCGCCCAACCAATTGTGCTATTATGTGTTTTTTCCCCCACATTATTTGTAACTTATTTTGTACATAATGTTTCTGAAACCGTATCTTACGGAAGAAAAGAGCTTCTGGATATCAGGACAGCGATCACTCACCTCGGATTAGACAATGATTTTTTTCAAGACTATTCCCCAAACAGCTGGCAGGGCCAACATCCCTGTTCTTCGCACGAGGAAGCTACATAGGTACAGAGGACGAAGAGCCGGAGGCCTTGTCAGGATCCGCAGAAGGCGAGTAGGAACGCTGCCATTACCATCAATATTACTCGCCTACGTGCAATCATTTGACAATAAAGTAGACGAGGTATGATCACGAATATCCTGTAATATCCTATGTTCCTCGGAATCGTGGCTGAATGACGACATTGATATTCAGCTAGCGGGATATACGCTGCACCGGCAGGATAGAACAGCACACAGTAAGATGAGAGGGGGGGGTGGTCTGTGCATATTTGTAAACAACAGCTGGTGCACGAAATCTAAGGAAGCCTCTAGATTTAGAGTATATTGGGATAAATTGCAGGCCACACTACTTGCCTAGAGAGTTCTCAGCTATACGTTTCGTGGCTGTTTATTTACCACCACAGACAGATGCTGGCACTAAGACTGCACTCAGTCAGCTGAATAAGGAAATAAGCAAACAGGAAACCACTCACCCAGAGGCGGCGCTCCTAGTGGATGGATACTTTAATGCAGGGAAACTTAAATCAGTTCTACCAAATCTCTATCAACATGATAAATGTGCAACCAGAGGAAAAATAAATCTAGATCACCTGTACTCCACACACAGAGATGCATACCAAACTCTCCCTCGCCCTCCATTTGGTAAATCCGACCACAATTCTATCCTCCTGATTCCTGCTTACAAGCAAACATTAAAGCAGGAAGCACCAGTGACTCGGTCTATAAAAAAAGTGGTCAGATGAAGCAGATGCTAAACTACATGACTGTTTTGCTATCACAGACTGGAACATGTTCCGGGATTCTTCTGATGACATTGAGGAATACACCACATCACTCACTGTCTTTATCAATAAGTGCATCAAGGACGTCGTCCCCACAGTGACTGTACGTACATACCCCAACCAGAAGCCATGGATTACAGCCAACATTCACACTGAGCTAAAGGGTAAAGCTGACGCTTTCAAGGTGCGGGACACTAAACCGGAAGCTTATAAGAAATCCCGCTATGCCCTGCGACGAACCATCAAACAGGCAAAGCGTAAATACAGGGCTAAGATTAAATCATACAACACCGGCTCTGACGCTCGTTGAATGTGGCAGGGCTTGCAAACTATTACAGATTACAAAAGGAAGCACAGCTGCGAGCTGCCCAGTGACAAGAGCCTACCAGATGAGCTAAATCACTTCTATGCTCGCTTCGTCAGCACTTCCGGATGACTGCATGATCATGCTCTCCGTAGCCGACGTGAGTAAGACCTTTAAACAGGTCAACATACACAAGGCTGCGGGGCCAGACGGATTACCAGGACGTGTGCTCCGGGCATGTGCTAACTAACTGGCAGGTGTCTTCAATGACATTTTCAAGTCTGTAATACTAATATGCTTCAAGCAGACCACCATAGTCCATGTGCCCAAGAATACAAAGGCAACCTGCCTAAATGACTACAGACCTGTAGCACTCACGTCCGTAGCCATGAAGTGCTTTGAAAGGCTGGTAATGGCTCACATCAACACCATTATCCAAGAAACCCTAGACCCACTCCAATTTGCATACCGCCCAAACAGATCCACAGATGATGCAATCTCTATTGCACTCCACACTGCCCTTTCCCACCTGGAAAAAGGAACACCTATGTGAGAATGCTATTCATTGACCACAGCTCAGCGTTCAACACCATAGTACCCTCAAAGCACATCACTAAGCTAAGGAACCTGGGACTAAACACCTCCCTCTGCAACTGGATTACATTTAACATTTACATTTAAGTCATTTAGCAGACGCTCTTATCGAGAGCGACTTACAAATTGGTGCATTCACCTTATGACATCCAGTGGAACAGTCACTTTACAATAGTGCATCTAAATCTTAAAGGGGGGGGGGTGAGAGGGATTACTTATCCTATCCTAGGTATTCCTTAAAGAGGTGGGGTTTCAGGTGTCTCCGGAAGGTGGTGATTGACTCCGCTGTCCTGGCGTCGTGAGGGAGTTTGTTCCACCATTGGGGGGCCAGAGCAGCGAACAGTTTTGACTGGGCTGAGCGGGAGCTGTACTTCCTCAGTGGTAGGGAGGCGAGCAGGCCAGAGGTGGATGAACGCAGTGCCCTTGTTTGGGTGTAGGGCCTGATCAGAGCCTGGAGGTACTGAGGTGCTGTTCCCCTCACAGCTCCGTAGGCAAGCACCATGGTCTTGTAGCGGATGCGAGCTTCAACTGGAAGCCAGTGGAGAGAACGGAGGAGCGGGGTGACATGAGAGAACTTGGGAAGGTTGAACACCAGACGGGCTGCGGCGTTCTGGATGAGTTGAAGGGGTTTAATGCCACCGCCTTGATGTTGGTTGAGAACGACAGGGTGTTGTCCAGGATCACGCCAAGGTTCTTAGCGCTCTGGGAGGAGGACACAATGGAGTTGTCAACCGTGATGGCGAGATCATGGAACGGGCAGTCCTTCCCCGGGAGGAAGAGCAGCTCCGTCTTGCCGAGGTTCAGCTTGAGGTGGTGATCCGTCATCCACACTGATATGTCTGCCAGACATGCAGAGATGCGATTCGCCACCTGGTCATCAGAAGGGGGAAAGGAGAAGATTAGTTGTGTGTCGTCTGCATAGCAATGATAGGAGAGACCATGTGTGGTTATGACAGAGCCAAGTGACTTGGTGTATAGCGAGAATAGGAGAGGGCCTAGAACAGAGCCCTGGGGGACACCAGTGGTGAGAGCGCGTGGTGAGGAGACAGATTCTCGCCACGCCACCTGGTAGGAGCGACCTGTCAGGTAGGACGCAATCCAAGCGTGGGCCGCGCCGGAGATGCCCAACTCGGATCATGGACGTCCTGATGGGCCGCCCCCAGGTGGTGAGGGTAGGTAGCAACACATATGCCACACTGATCCTCAACACTGGAGATCCCCAGGGGTGCGTGCTCAGTCCCCTCCTATACTCCCTGTTCACCCACGACTACATGGCCAGGCACGACTCCAGCACCATCATTAAGTTTGCAGATGACACAACAGTGCTAGGCCTGATCACCGACAACGATGAGACAGCCTATAGGGAGGAGGTCAGAAACCTGGACAGGTGGTGCCAGAATAACAACCTATCCCTGAACATAACTAAGACTAAGGAGATGGTTGTGGACTACAGGAAAAGGAGCACCGAGCACATCATCAACGGGGCTGTAGTGGAGCAGGTTGAGAGCTTCAAGTTGCTTGGTGTCCACATCAACAACAAACTACAATGGTCCAAACACACCAAGACAGTCGTGAAGAGGGCACGACAAAGCCTATTCCCCCTAAGGAAACTAAAAAGATTTGGCATGGGTCCTGAGATCCTCAAAAGGTTCTACAGCTGCTACATCGAGAGCATCCTGACCGGTTGCATCACTGCCTGGTACAGCAATTGCTCGTCTTCCGACCCCAAGGCACTTCAGAGGGTAGGGCTTCTCAACAGTTTTTATCCCCCTGAACAGGATTCTTACCCAGACTATTTGCATATTTTGCCCCCCAGCCCCTCTTTTACACTGCTGCTACTCTCTGTTTATCATATATGTATATTCACTTTAACTATACATTCATGTACATACTACCTCAATTGGGCCGACCAACCAGTGCTCCCGCACATTTGCTAACCAGGCTATCTGCTTTGTGTTCCACCACCCGCCAACCCCTCTTTTTACGCTACTGCTACTCCCTGTTCATCATATATGCGTAGTCACTTTAACCATACCTACATGTACAGTACATACTATCTTAATAAGCCAGACTAACCGGTGTCTGTATATAGCCTTGCTACTGTTATTTTCAAATGTCTTTTTACTGTCGTTTTATGTCTTTACACGCACACACACACACACACACACACACACACACACACACACACACACACACACACACACACACACACACACACACACACACACACACACACACACACACACACACACACACACACACACACACACACACACACACACCTTTTTTCCCGCTCTATTGGTTAGAGCCTGTAAGTAAGCATTTCACTGTAAGGTTGTATTCGGCGGACGTGACAAATAAACTTGATTTGATTCACAAAGTCTCTTCTGAACAGTTGATGTTGAGATGTGTCTGTTACTTGACCTCTGTGAAGCATTTCTTTGGGCTGCAATCTGAGGTGCAGTTAACTCTAATAAACCTATCCTCTTTAGCAGAGGTAACTCTGGGTCTTCTTTTCCTGTGGTGGTCCTCATGAGAGCCAGTTTCATCACAGCGCTTGATGGTTCTTGAAACTTTCAAAATTCTTGACATTTTCCAGATTGACTGACCTTCATGTCTTAAAGTAGTGATAGACTGTAATTTCCCTTTGCTTATTTGAGCTGTTCTTGCCATAATATGGACTTGGTCTTTTACCAAATAGGGCTGTCTTCTGTATACCCCTCCCTACTTTGTCATAACACAACTGATATGCTCAAAAGCATTAAGAAGGAAAGAAATTCCACCAATTAACTTGTAACAAGGCACACTTGTTAATTGAAATTTATTCCAGGTGACTACCACATGAAGCTGGTTGAGAGAATGCAAAGAGTGTGCAAAGCTGTCATCAAGGCAAAGGGTGGCTACTTTGAAGAATCTCAAATATAAAATATATTTTGATTTATTTAACACTTTTTGGTTACTTCATTATTTCATGAATGTTATTTCATAGTTTTGATGTCTTCACTATTATTTAAAAATGTAGAAAATAGTAAAAAAAATAAAGGAAAACCTTTGAATGAGTAGGTGTGTCCAAACTTTTGACTGCTACTATAAGTCGAAAAATGGATGTAGCAACTAAGGATTGCCCCTTTAACAGGCAGTGACCTTCAAACAGCAGAACTATTTTTCAATTTGAACGTGATTCATTAACTTGCCCCAAGAAAATGTATTCTGTCCACTGTTCCGTGAATGTCCTGGAAAATAAATTCCTTGTCCCGCATTTGGTTTTATTAGATGTGGACACCTTAATTCCACCTGCTACTACAACATGTTAACACCATCTTTTCACATATGAGGAGAGTAACATTATTTCAACACAATCATGCAATTCCAAATGTGAATGTGAGCATTTCACAAGTAAAAATCTAATTTGCAGTTTCACATGTGAAAACCTTTGCAATTTTACATGTTAAAAACAATCACTTGTGGAAGTTTTTCACATGTCAAACTGTAAATGTGATTTAGATTTTCACATGTGAATGTTTTTATTACATGTGAACTTGCAATTCCACATGTGAAAGGGAGAATTTCATATCCGATTTTCACATGTGAAAGTTTTAAACATGTGAAACCGCACATTTCACACATGAAACTGCAATTCACACTTGAGGTGAAAAACAGGTTATTCTCCTCACATGTGAAAAGGTGGTTTTATTCTAAATTTAATTTGTGAAAATATGGTCACGGGTGAAATTTTAACTCAACATGTGAAAATGTGAAAATACCACCACTTCTAGGAGAGGATTACAGTATAGAAACCATCGTATTGACTAGATCATGTCCTCTATGTTTTGGCTCTGTCTGGTATTTGCAGCAGCATTTGGAGTATATTCGCTGTATATATCCAACATTGCTAAAAATGTGTTCGCTCAAAGAGGTTTCAAATAATGAGACCAAATTGTATGATGTCACGACATAGAGAGGCTTATTATTCTCTATTTTGGTTAGGCCGGGGTGTGACTAGTGTGGGCATTCGATGTTCTTTTTTCTATGTTTTTGTATTTCTTTGTTTTTGGCCGGGTATGGTTCTCAATCAGGGACAGCTGTCTGTCGTTGTCTCTGATTGACACCATACTTAGGTAGCCTTTTCCCACCTGTGTTTTGTGGGTAATTATTTTTCTGTGTGTGTTTGTGTGCATCTCGGTTGCGGCATGTTTTTAATTTTTAATTTTTAAAAATGTATTTATTTATTTTTGCTGTTTACCTGTTTGTTTTTTGGTTGTTTCGGTTTCACTTTCATTAAAAGATGTGGAACTACATGCATGCTGCGCCTTGGTCAATTTATGACAGGGAGTTTGAGGATAGCGATCGTGACAGTTGAGCTCCAACAGTGGGACCAGATACAGTCCATCACACAACCATGTCTTATCTAGCCAACATATTACAGCCTAACCTAAAGAAATGAAGCCATTCTCAGTCATGGCTGATCACCTGATACAATATGTGAGAATGGGGACAAATTGGAAACAAACAAACATCTATTTCGTGAGCAATTGAATCTGCGCACATTGGCATGGCATGAGATTTTCCTCAGATTATTTCTGCATGGACAATAATTGAGAATGCTCAACTGTCAATGGGAGTTCTAATAGACCGGTTTGCTCTGTGAAACCATGGACCCCTGAAACCATGGCTTTGTTCAATACAGCCATTTTCTGGTGAGATCACCTCACAGGTCTGACGAATTTAGGATGATTTTGCTGTCCCATTTTGATTCTACAACACCTTGAGTCATTGCATTTCACATTATTACCATTATTCCAATTTGAGCACATATGTCTGTCACAGTTTGTTAATTCAGTGCGTTACCTTTATCAGCCTTTATCAGCCTTCAGTGCATTACCTTTATCAGCCTGTGGCCTTTCTTTGCTAAAACAACATTTTTGGTAAATAATGTGCCTGGAACACCCAGAGCTCTGTGACTAGGGAACTTGCAGCTCTGTCAGGTGCGATGCTTTTCGCTGACCAGTGCTTCATTTGGGCTGGATCCTGCCAGACCAGAATCCGGCACCTCTCCTTTTTGGACTGTTTTGTTCCGGGACTTATTTGACTGGATCGGATACCTCTCATGGCATGAAAAATAATTGTAACTTTTTGCAATGTAAAAATTTGAATAAAAGCGATCAAAGTTGCCCCTTCCTACCCCCCCCCACACAACATTTTAACCTATGCTTGAGGCCAACGCATGGCTCTGTGTGAAGCACACCTTTGTCTGTCACAGAACCGGAAGGAGATACACTTTCTAAGATCTCTCTCCCTCTCTCTGCTCTGATAGACATGAATGAGCCTGCATCTCACCTCTCCAGCATTTATTTCCTTATAGAATCATAGCCATGGGAAGGGCTCTCAAATACATTTGAGAGTTACTGCTGTCTGTTCAGAAATAAATGAAATCAATCATAATAGCCTACTACACCATGAGAAAGAATATACATCTAAATCTTTGCTTAGCTGTGGAATGTAGACCAATAACAAGGAATAGCCTACAGTCGGGAACACGCTGCAAATTTGTCAGTGAACAAACAGCATGCAGACAAAACAGGCCTTTTGCAATATTTCGAAGACAATCCCTGGAAACACAGGTTGGAAAGCAAATGGCTCCTGCTGAAAAGAGAAGACTCTAATATGTCTGCTGAAGGCTACCAAAATATTTGATTAACTTCTAAATAGGCCTATTGTTTTACAAAGTAAAATAACAGAGAGAGGGGCTTTTGGCACGAGCACATCGGCCATCACCAGCGAGTGAGCTGGCCATCATTGGGTGAGTCAGTGAAACTGGAAAGCATTTTTAGTACTATAATTTCCTCCTCATATTGTAGCCTATAATATGTCTCCACACACCTAGGCTATTGATGGATTCAAGACAAGATCATTTTTATTGATCTCAGATTCTCAGTATGTCAGTGTCAAAGTACAGTAGCCTGGCATTTCAGTCATTTGTGTGATATTAGGGTGCTTTCATGACGACTGGGAACTTGGATAAAAACTAAGTTGAATCATGGCGTCAGTGATCTTCAGGACGGAAAGTCGGAGCTCTTGATAGAGGCCTGAGTTCCCGGCTTGAAATTATGATTTGGGTGCCCATTCAAAACAAAATTTCACAGTCTGAGCAAATTTTTTCCTGAGTTCCCAGTTGTCTTGAAAGCACTGGACCCCAGGCCACAAATTGTTTTCTCCATGTGTGCCACTTCTATAAATGCCTCTACTCTACTGCTCTATGCCACTATGCAAATGCAATGATATGCATGGAATGCGTTACTTTAAAAGTGATATTTTTTTCGGTACTGGTGCTCACATTTCGCTTCGGCACCTCCTGATTTACAAAATAAACACTGTCGTTGACGTCAGTCCAAGGTGAGGCCTCCTTTCAGGGTGCAGTGAAGAGTCAAGCAAACATGACTGACTAACTGACTGACTCACTCTGTTGCTCACCATCCCAGTGGACATGAGTCATCAAGGCCAGCAGAAGGAGGAGAATAAGGAGAGTTATGTGTTTGGTTATTTGATTGAGTGGCTGAGGCCACACTCTCGCTGAAACGTCGCTTCCATGATCAAGCAATGTTTATATATATATTTGGGTTTGGTGCATCTTTTTGTCCCTTGACTCACAACATTTGTCACTGATGTGACAGGTCAAAAATAAACCCTTCCTCAGAAGAAAAAAATGGCATGGAGCTTGTTTTCTACAGTCTGAAACACAATATCCATGATTGTAGCCACCATTTGAATTGCGGTCAGCAATTCAGCCTTTCTACTTGTAACCACCACAGCACAATAACTGAACATGCACACTCTTTCACAGGCCATTGATCGCAACAGTTTCCTACAGCCAGGGAGAGTTCACTACATGACTGGAAATGTATTTTCAGGCGATGATGACAGGAACGGTAGTCTGTCTGTTTTGAGCATAGGGGAGATGAGGCCAATTCTCTTTAATGAGAGGAAATAATCACCCTGCTATATGATAGCCTACATTAAAGCCAGTGCAGTGGTTGCACCAGCTCACTTGAACTTACAAGAGCCTTTCATGTTCAATTAAGTGCAGGGTTCCAAATATACTTGTGGAAAGAGCAGAGAGTGACTCGCAACTGCCATTATGCACAACTGAAATCACCTATATACCACGCTTGATTTAGCTCTACTCTTGAACATGGAATATTCCCCATTAAATTATGTGTCAGGTGAATGGTTGGGTTTCTAATGGTTGGATTATTTTGCCTGCTGCGTCTTTACACCATTTCAGTGTTTAAACAACACATAACGATATATTTCTCCTTCTGGGACAAAAGTCAGTCATTTAGAGTTAAAAGAAGCTATTTCAAACTGACACTTTCTTGGGAAAGAAAGTCTACCACTAATGATTACTGACAAACATACAGTATAAATCCACATCAGATGGCAATGGGCATTACCTATTATCCATACCGGGAGAACACATCAATGCGTTTCTGCCTTAGCGTCAGTGGAGTCGGCACTCATCAAAGAATTATTATTCTGTAGTTGTGTTTTGAAGCTTAATGCTTCCAACTAGCACTGCTTGTATGAAATGGCCTTTAATGTCAAATTAGCCCAATACGTTTTAAGAAGAAACACCAAAGGAATTTTGTTAGACATTAATTTCATACAGTATCTTACTGCCAAGAGTTTACTAGTCAAGTCCATAACAGGAGGAAAGCCTGTAACTCTTCAATGGAATGAAGGGTATGTAGAAACAGTACAAGACAGAAAAGATGCTACATACAGTGGGAGAGAACAAGTATTTGATACACTGCCGATTTTGCAGGTTTCCTACTTACAAAGCATGTAGAGGTCTGTAATTTAAAAAAATCATAGGTACACTTCAACTGTGAGAGACGGAATCTAAAACAAAAATCCAGAAAGTCACATTGTATAATTTTTAAGTAATTAATTTGCATTTTATTGCATGACATAAGTATTTGATCACCTACCAACCAGTAAGAATTCCGGCTCTCACAGACCTGTTAGTTTTTCTTTAAGAAGCCCTCCTGTTCTCCACTCATTACCTGTATTAACTGGACCTGTTTGAACTCGTTACCTGTCAAAAAAGACTCCTGTCCACACACTCAAACAAACAGACTCTCTACAATGGCCAAAACCAGAGAGGGTGTAAGGACATCAGGGATAGAATTGTAGACCTGCACAAGACTGGGATGGGCTACAGGACAATAGGCGCAATTATAGAAAATGGAAGAAGTTCAAGATGATGGTCAATCACCCTCGGTCTGGGGCTCCATGCAAGATCTCACCTCGTGGGGCATCAATGATCATGAGGAAGTTGAGGGATCAGCCCAGAACTACACAGCAGGACCTGGTCAATGACCTGAAGAGAGCTGGGACCACAGTCTCAAAGAAAACCATTAGTAACACACTACGCTGTCATGGATTAAAATCCTGCAGCGCACGCAAGGACCCCCTGCTCAAGCCAGCGCATGTCCAGGCCCGTCTGAAGTTTGCCAATGACCATCTGGATGATCCAGAGGGGGAATGGGAGAAGATCATGTGGTCTGATGAGACAAAAATATAGCTTTTTGGTCTAAACTCCACTCGCTGTGTTTGGAGGAAGAAGGATGAGTACAACCCCAAGAATACCATCCCAACCGTGAAGCATGGAGGTGGAAACATCATTCTTTGGGGATGCGTTTCTGCAAAGGGGACAGGACGACTGCACCGTATTGAGGGGAGGATGGATGGGGCCATGTATCGCGAGCATTGAAGATGGGTCGTGGCTGGGTCTTCCAGCATGACAACGACATGAAACACACAGCCAGGGCAACTAAGGAGTGGCTCTGTAAGAAGCATCTCAAGGTCCTGGATGTTCTGCTTTTCTGATGTATCAAATACTTATGTCATGCAATAAAATGCAAATTAATTACTTAAAAATCATACAATGTGATTTTCTGGATTTTTGTTTTAGATTCCGTCTCTCACAGTTGAAGTGTACCTATGATAACAATTACAGACCTTTACATGCTTTGTAAGTAGGGAAAACCTGCAAAATCGGCAGTGTATCAAACACTTGTTCTCCCCACTGTCTCTAGATAAGCTTTTAATTTGCTACCACTGTATTAAAAACAATGGTGTTGTCATTCCTGATCCTCCTCTCTGTCTCTCTCTCACTCTCTCTCTTTTTCGCTTCTGAAACTTTCCAGTATGCAAAAAATGTATTGTATTGTATTTCTTTCGACAAGAAAGTGTAATAATAGCACAACATACGTAACGAACAAAATGATGTATATATAGCCAGTATTTTTCTGGCTCTGAGCAAATTAATTATGTAGCAAAAGACACCAGCCTTAATTGAGTGGAATGATGTGTGTATGCTTAGTCAGAACACATCACCTGGCCTCTTCTGACTCGTCTTTTTCTTTTTAACTCTCAAGGCCCACCGTGATGCTGTCCCTGGATGAATGATAAACAAAGACACAAAGCTCTAATCTTCATCTGCAGCTTTGGATGTGGTCCACAGCAGGCACTCTCCAGTCTGCCAAGCAACACATGAAACCCAGTGTCCAGTCACTGCCTTCCCTTTATCTTCCTCTATCATCCAATAAACGTCAGCCAACTGTGCGGAGACCAGATTGTCTAAACCATGTTGAAAACTGCCCAATCTAGCACACATTGTCAATTTACAGTGCTGTATGAGGATATTCCTTTTATATGCAACCAAGAGAGTATGAAAGTTATATTGATCCAGGATGTATTACTGTAAAGCTGTGCAAAATTGTTTTGTTTGATACAAGAAAAATATGCAATGCTGGGTTAGATGTGACAACAATCAGTGAAAAGATCTTGTTTACTTTTGAGCAGCAGCTAGTAGGCACCTATCAGTCCACTGGTATAGGACCATTGTCCACAGTGGATAGGGTGCTAGGATGAGAGATCGTTTTCAGTGTGTTAGAAACACATTGCAGTCAACGATGTGTTTCAGTATAACTTTTAGCAGTTCCGATCATAACTTGGTAGTGGAGTTACTTTCAGGTTGAGCACTGCAGGCATTTATACACACAGCAACTCCCTGACATGGGTTGCCATGTGCCTCATTTACGGTACTCTTCTTCGTAGTTTGTTAAACTCTTAATGTGAAAAAAACAAAACAATAGTTGCTCCTCGTGGCGGAGTGAATACAAAAGGAAAACTGCTATGATAGTCGACTTATCTGCAATGCATTGTTCTTCTATATTTCTTGAGTGTTTTGTAAGCTGTCTCTTTGGTGAGGGAACAAAATGCTGAGATTAAAAGCTGAGATGAGAAGCCAACAGAGGTAGGGGAATGCAATGCAATTGCCAGAGAGCGTGGGGACATTGCTTACATACGCTACGACAGATTCATTGTCCACTCTCCCTACTAAAAACTGGGAGGAGTGATACAGCCAAGCTTCCGGGTCAGCAGCCTCAGCCCCACATCTCACACACACACACACACACACACACACACACACACACACACACACACACACACACACACACACACACACACACACACACACACACACACACACACACACACACACACACACACACACACACACACACACACACACACACACACACACACACACACACACACACACACACACACACACACACCTGATTGAGTGAATTCTATAATTCTATAAACTAGACATAGTACTTTTCTTATGCACAGTCCTCAACTGGGCCCTCAACAACAGAGAATACACGCCAGCCTGGATCTCATCTATTACTACCTTTATCCATAAAGAATGTAAAAATCCAGCAGAATTTACATCGTATCGACCAATATTGGTGCTGAACGGTGACCAAAAATGTATTACATCAATTTTTGCAAAAAGATTAAATCATGTAATCCCAGATATCATAAACTTTGTTCAAACAGGTTCTGTGTCCAGCAGACTCCTGACCGATAATACTAGGTGAATATTTAATGCATTGGAACACGCTCTAAAGAAAGAAAGATGCAGAGAAAGCCTTTGTAAGGGTGTCATCGCCTTTCATCTTTGAAACATGTCAAACATTTAACTTTTGTGAACATTTCAGTGTTAATGTTGTAGCACTAGTGGTTAGAGCATTGGACTTGTAACCGGAAGGTTGCAAGTTCAAACCCCCGAGCTGACAAGGTACAAATCTGTCGTTTTGCCCCTGAACAGGCAGTTAACCCACTGTTCCTAGGCTGTCATTGAAAATAAGAATTTGTTCTTAACTGACTTGCCTGGTTAAATAAAGTTAAAATAAAAGACAATTCTTCTTCCACCAAACTTTACAGTTGACATTATGCATTCGGGCAGGAAGCATTCTCCTGGCATTTGCTAAACCCAGATTAGTCCGTTGGAATGCCAGATGGTGAAGCGTGATTCGTTACTGCAGAGAACACGTTTCCACTGCTCCAGAGTCCAATGGCGGTGAGCTTTACACAACTCCAACTGACGTTTGGCATTGCACATAGTGATCTTAGGCTTGTGTGGGGCTGCTCGGCCATGGAAACTCATTTCATGAAGCTCCCGACAAACAGTTCTTGAGCTGAGGTTTCTTCCAGAGGCAGTTAGAAACTCGGTAATGAGTGTTGCAACCGAGGAGAGGCGATATGTTTTGGGGGGACCAGGGCAGACATAGCAGGGCAGGAATTGTACAAACTGACTTGTTGGAAAGGTGACATCCTATTATGGTGCCACGTTGAAAGTCACTGAGCCCTTCAGTAAGGCCACACCACTGCTAATGCTTGTCTATGGAGATTGCATGGATCTGTGCTCGATTTTATACACCTGACAGCAACGGGTGTGGCTGAAATAGCCAAAACCACTAATTTGAAGGGGTGTCCACATACTTGTGTGTGTATATATATGCAGTATATGTCTAATGTTCATGTTATTATTTTAAATGTATGTCAATTGTTTTTGTCTGGTATGTCTTTTTAGTTATCTGTTGGATCCCAGGAAGACAAGCCCTCACCATTGGCTTTGGCTAATGGAGATCCTGATAATATCATAAATGAGCAGCAGATCCCTGTTCAGTTACCTCCTCATCCTGGCATTCCATAAGCTATTTGTGCCATTAATGCCAAAATATTGCTGAAAGCTGAGGTGTGTGTCTGTAAGTGTGTAAGTGTGTAAGTGTTCAAGTGTGTAAGTGAGTGAGAGCAGCCCTTTTTGATTGGTTTGCCTATGGCACACATTTTCAGGACCATAACTGGATAAATCTTCTTAAACTTTCAAAGGCTTGTCAGGGATGTTAAATTGCTTCTCCCAGCCTGGGAAAATACTGATTCAGATTGCAGATAGCAGCAGCAAGAGAAAACAAAAAAATGATTTATCTGTTCAAAGCCAGCATTTGTTAACATTAAGTGCCTCTGTTTAGATAAGAAATGTCCATGTATAACTTTCATGAGGCATGCAGAACACAAAAAGCTGAGCTACTTATCAATTACTCTATCCTGTTTTCCCTTTTCTTATCTTATACATTCTATGTCTTGTTTACATTCAGGGCACAAGTGGACTCGGCAATAAGAGATGAAGTGTGATGAGAGAGAGAGCCGACCTGAATTTGGAGAATGGGTCTGAAGGGAGAGTGGAAAGAATTGACCTCAGAGGCCATCCCCTAGATGGAACTGCCTGTTGATTTGTATCACAGCCATTAACACTGGGCAGTAGAGTCCTTACTTAGCGAATGCAAGAGTAATATGTGACAGTGTCACATTCATCAGTGACATTTGATGTCTGGCTACCAACACAGAGGCACGAAGACTACTTTCCAAATAGACATTAAAGAACTAGGCTGATTATGTGGAATGTTTCCTCCCCCCTTTATCACTGGCAAAAGGGGATTTGGTTACACAAAACATACAACATTTATGTACCAGTTTTATTAAGTCGGACAATTATATAGTATGAATGTACAATATATGTACTTTTACATACTTTCGAGATATAGGCATAGTTAAAGTAAGTAGAATTATTTTGAAAAATTGTACTGTATAGGTTTTCTCCCCCCCATCTCCTATTTCCATCATGACTCATAGAAATTATCCAGTCTACTTATTTAATTCCACGAGCACTAATCATCAAGGATTGAGAACATCAGTAAGCAATCTGAGAAAATCTTTTCATTGCCTAGGAGTGTTTGAACTTCCTCAGAGGACGTAGACCCTGTTGATTTTACTTTAATAGCATGGTGCGGAATTGTCACACAGGATAAAAGAGTGGCAGATGGTATCTGTTACTATAAGGATCAGCTGTCAGTGCTTTCACGTTGCCCCTATCTTGGTTCCCAAGCTAGCTCCTCCAAACTTTGGTTCTCAGCTAATGATTTCACAGGACGAGAATGCAAGTTTTAATGATCTTCAAAGACTTATTAAAATGTGTGCTGTGACAGTGTTCATATTAGCTGTAAGACTGAACTCATTGCATCCCTCTGAGATTGATTTCAGTCATGTTAAACTTTGTTCAGCATAGCATATCTTATAGATCAGTTTTGATTTAATTTGAATGAATTCAAAAATGTAGTTGATTTAGTTAGAATGCCATAGCCGTTGTTAAATGTATTCATAATTCAGACAGCAGAGCAACCCTAATCTGTGTTTCATTCTCATCAGACTCTTCTCAATGGCTGAAACCTCTGGTCTGGCATACTGATAATATAAACTATAGTCATGCTGTGTATGGAATCACAACTCACTTAGTTGTTGTATAGAGCAGTCAAGTCCAATGCCAAAGGTGGGGACCTTGGCTGGTGGTGGTGGTGGTTTTTCCTTCTCATTGGTGCTGTAATAATAACAACTGAGACGAGCTAATTAAAGGCCAGTGGACTGCACCGCTGTCACTCTCTCCATGCAGGCGCTGACAGGGCAGCGGCTAATTGCGGGACCAGGATGTTAATTGAAACCTTGCATGGTGATTAACACATTTCCAAAGCATTGAAACAACCTCTGCTATGATTAATATACACCTGTCATAACTAATTACATTGATACTGAAGAATGATTAGGCCTTGCTCTGTCTTCCAGTCCTCCTCCATCACACACTCTAGCCTTGATTAACACATCTCTGATGAATAGTAGAACATGGCAGATTAACAAGACCTGTCGGTCAGTTGTGTTCTTTCTACATCAAACGAACCTTTCCAAAATAAATATATTTGTTAGCTATGTAGATTTCTTGTATCAAGAGAACTCTAATTTGAGTTGTTGGTCTATACCAGACATAGTCCGAAGTGCAGTAAAGTTTTGGAATGCAGTGATATGTGTTGAGATGTAAATGTATGCTAAGAGACATTCCTCATCAATCAGAAATAACTGGACCATAATACAATATATAAAAGCATTTATTTTTATTTTTTATAATTTGCATTTGTATAAAAGGGTTACGCTAATTAATGTCTGGAACAAATAGCATGTAATTGGCAACTTTAATTTCTGCCAAGCTCCAAATAAATTAAGTATGGGTATGAAGGGTAGATTGACAATAAAGCAATCAAAACACTCTAAAAGGCTATCATTTGCTTGATTTCCCTTTTCTTGCAATCAGTGTTGTTCAGCCATTTCGCTCGCTGAGGTTGGTTGTTCTGCTATAAAGTACATCAAGAAACTGCAGTCTTATTGGGCATACCATGTCAAATTCATTGAGTCAGAGTGTACAGTCAAAGTTGAGAAGCTGTAAAAACAAAGGGCAACTAATAACAATGCCAACTAAACTCAGCAAAAAAGGAAACGTCCCTTTTTCAGGACCCTGTCTTTCAAAGATAAAAAAAAAAATCAAAATAACTTCACAGATCTTCATTGTAACGGGTTTAAACACTGTTTCCCGTGCTTGTTCAATGAAACAAACAATTAATGAACATTCACCTGTGGAACGGTCGTTAAGACACCAACAGCTTACAGACAGTAGGCAATTAAGGTCACAGTTATGAAAACTTAGGACACTAAAGAGGCCTTTCTACTGACTCTGAAAAAGAAAAAAAGAAAGATGCCCAGGGTCCATGCTCATTTGTGTGAACGTGCCTTAGGCATGCTGGCCAGATATGGGAACGCACAATCGCTCCATCAGTGCTCAGACTGTCCGCAATAGGCTGAGAGAGGCTGGACTGAGGGCTTGCAGGCCTGTTGTAAGGCATGTCCTCACCAGACATCACCGGCAACAACGTCGCCTATGGGCACAAACCCACCGTCGGAGATGCACTGCAGTACTTATTGCAGCTGGTGGCCACACCAAATACTGACTGTTATTTTTTATTTTGACCCCCCTTTTGTTCAGGGACACATTATTCCATTTCTGTTAGTCACATGTCTGTGGAACTTGCTCAGTTTATTTCTCTTGTTGAATCTTATGTTCATGCAAATATTTACACGTGTTAAGTTTGCTGAATATAAACGCAGTTAACAGTGCGAGGACGTTTCTTTTTTTAGATGATTTTATTTGATAAATAGTAGTGTAGAGTTGGATTTACAATAATTGATTTGCTTACGAAAACTGTTAAGATCCACTGTAAAACAGTAGTGCTTTTATTCTCTTTGGAATAAATGTTATTACAAGAGTGTTTGTGTTATGCTACGTATAGTGACTGAATTGAACAGTAACTCATATCTTTGTGTACCTTTAGACCACGAGCGGATCAGGAAGGACTCGTCCTATGAGCAGGAGGGAAAGGTCCAGTTTGTGGTCGACGCAGTCTACGCCATGGCTCATGCCCTGCACAACATGCACAAGGAGCTCTGTCCAGGCAAAGTGGGCCTCTGCTCCAGAATGGAAACCATCAATGGAACCATGTTGCTCAAGTTCATTCGCAAAGTCAACTTTACAGGTTTGTTTTAGTAATGCACAAACTACAAACACCTGTGAATATATGCAAGATAGCAGATACACAGAAATAATACAAACACTATACAAATATACACATTGGCAAAGGCATCAGCATTTCCTTCAGTATTTCTCTCTCTGTAAGAAAATGCCTTACCAATTATTTGTAAATAGGCTTTATCAATTGAAACACTCTTAAACCCTTGCTTTGTTCCTTCCCCCACATTTAGCTTGAATGATGTGTCTTACTATTGTAATTATTTCGATAACTAACCGTAATTCAAGAAACATTGTGTTTCTACAGCCAAATGAAAGGTTCCAGAGTCTTCCAGAGAGCAGCATGGAAAATGCCTCTCCCAACAAATCCGTAAAGAGAACATGAAAGCAAAATCAAGCTGCTATTGCAGGGGAGCAAACCGATATTACTAGCTTACTGTTACTCAGTCTAGAGAAACTAATCTGCATTTGTATGGAATCTCTTTTGCCAGAGAAGCATTTGAAGTGGTGGTGGTTCACTGCACTGTTGTACACTGCAGTCAAAAGAAGAGAAAAACATTGTGTTGTAATGGAACAAGCTTTAGGAAAAATACACTAGTTGTGGTGAAATATCAAACAAGACAGTGGACATTTGATTAAAATCAGCTGGACTGTATAAAGCTTGGTTATTGATAGCTTGTAGATCGATTGAAGATCAACATAAAACAAAAGTTATAAGATAATTAACGCTTTATTTGTGGAACTCAACACTGTTTAGCTGACAGAAAAGTCGCCCAAAGTTGCTTAGTCATTTTATAAACCTCAAAGTGAACACCTCATCTCCAGTCCACACAGATGTTGAAATTTCAAGGAAAGACAAACTCAGATCGCCTTATAACCAAATGTGTGAGTGACTCATTGGCCTGCTAGGCTATTTTAGAGTACGGTCTCTGTCTGATGTCACTTTCATCTGTTCTAATAAGGTGCGGCTAATTATACATCAACTGAGCAGAAGGTCAGAGTGATGCAGAGTGGAGGCAATCAGACATAATGCAACATGTGCATTCTGACATCCATGGACTGCCCAGACCCTCCCTTAGAGCTAATTATATGGTAATAGGTGCCCTATTTGAATGGAGGTAGAGGATGGCACAATCCAAATTGAGAATGGAAGGGAGAGCTGTAGGGTCAGAATAGAATAGAATAGCTGAACAGTAAAATGGAGAGCTACCTTATCACAGGGCTCTTACTAACCTTCCATAGACGTGTGCTGATTCTTATGTTATGCACAAAAGGTGACTCTATCAGGCAGAGTGTCTGGCATACCAACCAATCACCACCTCTGTAGAACAACGTCTACCTCTTCAGCTACCTGTTCAGCTTTGTAACTGAGATGATTACTTCACTTCCTGACCTAAATGGCTCATCACCAGGCATAGCCACACTGCACGTAGGCTGCTCTAGCAGCTCCTCACTCCTGTTCTGTGCTTCAGGGTTTCTATCTGTTGAGCTCGACCCGAGAGCTGTTGCATTTTATTTCTCTGAATGTACACACATTTCCTGAATGCAACACCGCTCATTTGTCTCAATGTATCACGTTTCAGGTAAGATCCAGATGCAGACAACGTCGAAGTAACAACAGTTTATTAATCGAACAGGGGTAGACAAAAGACAGGTCAAGGGCAGGCAGTAATCCAAATAGGTGGGGCAAAGATACAGGGCATGCAGAATGGTCAACACTGGAAAAACTAGGAAACAGGAACAATCGAAAAACAAGGAGCAGAGGGGAAAAACACTTGTAGGCTTGACAAAACAAAACGAACTGGCAACAGACAAACAGAGAACACATGTATAAATACACAGGGGACAAGGACAAGGGAAGCCTTCTCTTAAGGAATAATCTTAGTTCTGTTACCATGTTTTCTCCTTTAGACAACCAACCACAAGTTCTTCCCAAAATGGAGACAACATGCAAATTATAATTAGAACATTGTTTGCATATTTCTCAACTTGGTGATTAAATGTATCCAGGTCACACCTCATTTGGGTGTTTGTTCTAACACAATATGAAACAAATTGGCCCAATTTTCTAAACTCAGCACAAGATGCACAAATTCACAACCTGAACCACAGTTCAGACATTAAGCTACATTTTGACATCTAGCCATTCCACTGCTCTCACCTTCATGTCCAGGTCACTCAGTCTCCAACCTAGCAGTAGCACTCCCCTATGGAAAAGGACTTAGAAAACCCTTTACATGCATTACTGGAAGACTTCTCAGTAATAAAACTACAGGTATTGCATTTAAACCTAAGAATCAATGCCAAAAACACATTACCGGTAGGATGTATTGCTGTGAAGTCTTACTGTACATTAGAAAGTAGAATTTAAAAGGTTTTAAGGAAGAGAACAGGAAATGTTGACATGATCCCAGTGTATGCTAAATGACTGAAATGTAATGTAATGTAATGTATTCTGGGAACTAGAAGCACCCATGCTGACTCGAGGAAAGGAGACACCTGGCCACTCCAGATATTGTTGATTCTTGTTGATGTTAGGCCTACCACCGTATTGTCTGTGTTGTTTCAGAAATGTTTCTGCTGCGCTGGCTAAACTGTATCATATTTCTGTGATAACATAACTTACATTGTGAAGTCCATTGGTTCAAAGAAAACACGGTTAGAGATAAAAAAATATATATAAAAAATGTTCTAAATACCCATATCCATTACACTAGAACCCATCGGCTTAGCGTTCATTAAATGCATAGAACTGTTCGATTTCTGTGATTTTAGCATGGCTGAGAATGTTGCTGAGACTGTTGCTTCAGCTCACAAAATGCAATATTGTTTGTCTACTTCTGAATTCTTCAAACAATGGATACTTTTCCTCATTGAATGGTCTTAAGCAAAGCCTAGCACATATAAACTTGCTGTTTTGTAAAGCCAGTTAATTGTTGCAACTGCCTGTGCATGAATGTTTAATTACAGAGTGGGGAAGCATAAACGCCAAATGCCATCCTCCCTGCCAGGCAACTAACAAATTATGTGCCACAACAAACAGCAAGGGGAGGGTAAAATACAGCATGGAACACAATGCATCACCCTTTTTGAGTTTTGTGTCACATAGAGATGACAGGGAGAGGCTGACAGAACAATCAGCCACAGCATTGGCCTTAGCTCTGCTCAATTGGATGACTAATAACCAGGAAAGGCTGGGCCTCCATTTTGAGGGGTTGTAAATTATAGTGTGTCACCACTGAATTCCTGTTTTTTCAAAGCGTACTTTTGCATTTACAGCGAAATGTAGAAGATTGTGGTAATTTGTATATCTTTCGCTGTTAGCTTTGTTTCAGGATTCTGAAGCAGTAACTGTGGCATAGAGGAGATGATGTCTCGTAGAGATATACTTTAACTAGTGATCTATTTAGTTTTTTCCTGATTGACCCCCCAGATATGATTATGGATT
Organism: Oncorhynchus gorbuscha; assembly: GCF_021184085.1. Lineage (NCBI taxonomy): Eukaryota > Metazoa > Chordata > Actinopteri > Salmoniformes > Salmonidae > Oncorhynchus > Oncorhynchus gorbuscha. Next base: position 82,339,542 of record NC_060175.1, on the reverse strand, counting down.
TGTGGTTTGCATGCAGCTCGCTTGAGACATTTAAGGTAAACCACTGTGCATACATTACAGACCTTACTTCAAGCATTGTCAACTGCTTTTCTGAAATTCCTTATTGAATGTTCAGACTCACGGAAGAATAACACCTGGAAAAGCCTATATTTATATATTTATACCACATGCAGTACCGATATGTAGAATATATGCCAAGACACAAAACCACCATCATGAAGTGTATTTATGGATATTATTTTGACATCTAACCTTTATGATTTCAGTACAATGTATGCCATCTTTACATAATGTAAACAATTCAAGTGCTTAGAATAATATGTAGTACTTTTTATACTCCAAATACTGTAACTATCAATTAGTCAGTCAATAATTGGGTCAAGATCATTGGTTCTTGAGAATGTATTTCAGTTGACTGTGATTTTATACTGGACTATTTTACCACTCTTCAGACCCTATAGACTATTGCTTCAGAATTGAACCATATGATGGCAGTTTTCTTTACACATTTGATAAGTGCAGGCTTTGACAGTGACACAACTACAGCAGAGCAATAACCTCTGAGATAATGGACATGGACTATTCTTTCTTACAATAGCTGCAGGCAAGAAGCCCAGTCCACAGGCCTAGAATGCCACTACATCTTTTCAAAATACAAAATGATATAGAGAGTTGACACCTTAAAATACTTTTTTGATTGATCAAATACCCATGGGAGCCTCTTGAAGAAGTAAAGTGTGCTAATTCCAGTCTATTTTACATCAGCTTTTTTAATGAATGACTTCTAAAGGTTACCATTTTAATCTGGCACTGAATAAACCTTTAATTCAAACTCATATCTTTTCAGGCTACTCAGAGTATTTAATCAAAATGATTTTAAAAGGTGACTCGTATATGAATACAATTGGAGTAGTTTTAGTGTCGTGAGACATGTATACAGTGGAGGCTGCAAGGCATTCTCATGTCTCACCACAGACAACTTAAGGTTGCAAGCTGAGAATATTTGCTTTTGATCTGCTCTTCAGTGCGTGGCCCTTGCAGAGCAAGGGGAACCACTACTTCAAGGTCTCAGAGCAAGTGACGTCACCTATTGAAACGCCACTAGCGCTAACTAGCTAGCCATTTCACATCAGCTACATATAGACACAGTGACACCTTTACCACATGAAACGACCTTGTAAACTCATAAAGAAACTTGTACAGAAACGTCCTCTCACTGTCAACTGCGTTTATTTTCAGAAAACTTAGCATGTGTAAATATTTGTATGAATGTAACAAGATTCAACAACTGAGACATAAACGGAACAAGTTCCACAGACATGTGACTAACAGAAATGGAATAATGTGTCCCTGAACAAAGGGGGGGTCAAAATCAAAAGTAACAGTCAGTATCTGTTTTGGCCACCAGCTCCATTAAGTACTGAAGTGCATCTCCTCCTCATGGACTGCAGCAGATTTGACAGTTCTTGCTGTGAGATGTTACCCCACTCTTCCAACAAGGCACCTGCAAGTTCCCTGATATTTCTGGGGGGAATGGCCATAGCCCTCATCCTCCGATCCAACAGGTCCCACACGTGCTCAATGGGTTTGAGATCCGGGCTCTTCGCTGGCCATGGCAGAACTCTGACATTCCTGTCTTGCAAGAAATCGCACACAGAATGAGCAGTATGGCTGGTGGCATTGTCATGCTGGAGGGTCATGTCAGAATGAGCCTGCAGGAAGGGTACCACATGAGGGAGGAGGATGTCTTCCCTTGTAACGCACAGCGTTGAGATTGCCTACAATGACAAGCTCAGTTCGATGATGCTGTGACACACCGCCCCAGACCATGACAGACCCTCCACCTCCAAATCAATCCCGCTCCAGAGTACAGGCCTTGGTGTAACGCTCATTCCTTCGACGATAATCGTGAATCTGACCTTCACCCCTGGTGAGACAAAACCGGGACTCGTCAGTGAAGAGCACTTTTTGACAGTCCTGTCTGGTCCAGCGACGGTGGGTTTGTGCCCATAGGCGACGTTGTTGCCGGTGATGTCTGGTGAGGACCTGCCTTACAACAGGCCTACAAGCCCTCAGTCCAGCCTCTCTTAGCCTATTACGGACAGTCTGAGCACTGGTGGAGGAATTTTGTGCTCCTGGTGTAACTTGGGCAGCTGTTGCCATCCTGTTCCTGTCCCGCAGGTGTGATGTTCGGATGTAGCGATCCTGTGCAGGTGTTGTTACACGTGGTATTTCACTGCGAGGACGATCAGCTGTCCATCCTGTCTCCCTGTAGCGCCATCTTAGGTGTCTCAGTACGAACATTGCAATTTATTGCCCTGGCCACATCTGCAGTCCTCATGCCTCCCTGCAGCATGCCTAAGGGGTGTTTCTTTTTTTGCTGAGTTTATTTCGAATCTCCTTTCAATATCTTATCTTTCTCACCCATTAACTTTCACAGCTGAGATATGAGACCTGACTTGCAAGCACACCTATGTGTATTGTTTTGACGTCTTGGCATGTGTGATGTCAAGTGCCACCAAAATGAGCTACAACCATATTTCAAAGGGCTTGGGGTAATGTGCAATGGAGGGGAGGAGAGATAGAAGGAAAGAGAGAGAGTTACTCTCCATGGCCTTCTCTATTTATCGATAGCCACACTAATATGGGGCAGCTGGCTGTGGTTCTCTACTCTCGGCTCCCAACAGAAAATCACAGGATCCCCAGACCCATCATTTGACACAGTGAGGAGTTTTTGGAATGGCTCAGGACCAAGCAGGCACACACAGAGAGGGAGAGGCAAGGATAGGTAGGGAGAGGAACGGGCAGGGAGGGAGAGGGAGAGGCAGGGACAGGCAGGGAGGGAGGGAGAGGCAGGAAGAGGGAAAGAGTGTCAGGAGAAGGAGGGAGAGGGAGGGAGGGGCAGTGGGAGGCAGGGACCGGCAGTGGGAGGCAGAGAGAGTGAGGGCAAGGCAGGGTGTCATGCAGGTGAAAGAGGACCCAAAAGCGACTTGGCGAAAACAGAGTCTTTAATCCAGTAAAGTAAATACAAACAAAAAACACAACTTTCACTCGAAATGACGAGGACAAACTGGAGACTCGATCTTGAACAGCAGGTGAACAGCAGGTTGCCTCGGGAAGGCACTTGAACCAGACAGACTCAGACACCTGCTCACCACGCAGCATCTGAGGAAAACACGACACGACAGGGCGATACACAAACACAGCACGGTGAATTCTAGACAAGGAACCGACAGGACAGGAACGGAACACAAAGGAAGAAATAGGGACTCTAATCAGGGGAAAGGATCGGGAACAGGTGTGGGAAGACTAAATGATTGATTAGGGGAATAGGAACAGCTGGGAGCAGGAACGGAACGATAGAGAGAAGAGAGAGCGAGAGAGTGAGAGAGGGAGGGGGAGAGAGAGGGATAGAAAGAGGGAAAGAACCTAATAAGACCAGCAGAGGGAAACGAATAGAATGGGAAGCACAGGGACAAGACAAGATAATAAATGACAAAACATGACAGTACCCCCCACTCACCGAGCGCCTCCTGGCGCACTCGAGGAGGAATCCTGGCGGCAACGGAGGAAATCATCAATGAGTGAACGGTCCAGCACGTCCCGAGACGGAACCCAACTCCTCTCCTCAGGACCGTAACCCTCCCAATCCACTAAGTATTGGTGACCCCGTCCCCGAGAACGCATGTCCATGATCTTATGTACCTTGTAAATAGGTGCGCTCTCGACAAGGACGGGAGGGGGGAGGGAAGACGAACGGGGTGCGAAGAAAGGGCTTGACACAGGAGACATGGAAGACAGGATGGACGCGACGAAGATGTCGCGGAAGAAGCAGTCGCACAGCGACAGGATTGACGACCTGGGAGACACGGAACGGACCAATGAACCGCGGAGTCAACTTACGAGAAGCTGTCGTAAGAGGAAGGTTGCGAGTGGAAAGCCACACTCTCTGGCCGCAACAATACCTTGGACTCTTAATCCTGCGTTTATTGGCGGCTCTCACAGTCTGTGCCCTGTAACGGCAAAGTGCAGACCTCACCCTCCTCTAGGTGCGCTCACAACGTTGGACAAACGCTTGAGCGGAGGGAACGCTGGACTCGGCAAGCTGGGATGAGAACAGAGGAGGCTGGTAACCCAGACTACTCTGAAACGGAGATAACCCGGTAGCAGACGAAGGAAGCGAATTGTGAGCGTATTCTGCCCAGGGAGCTGTTCTGCCCAAGACGCAGGGTTTCTGAAAGAAAGGCTGCGTAGTATGCGACCAATCGTCTGATTGGCCCTCTCTGCTTGACCGTTAGACTGGGGATGAAACCCGGAAGAGAGACTGACGGACGCACCAATCAAACGACAGAACTCCCTCCAAAACTGTGACGTGAATTGCGGGCCTCTGTCTGAAACGGCGTCTAACGGGAGGCCATGAATTCTGAATACATTCTCGATAATGATTTGTGCCGTCTCCTTAGCGGAAGGAAGTTTAGCGAGGGGAATGAAATGTGCCGCCTTAGAGAACCTATCGACAACCGTAAGAATCACAGTCTTCCCCGCAGACAAAGGCAGACCGGTAATGAAGTCTAGGGCGATGTGAGACCATGGTCGAGAAGGAATGGGGAGCGGTCTGAGACGACCGGCAGGAGGAGAGTTACCCGACTTAGTCTGCGCGCAGTCCGAACAAGCAGCCACGAAACGGCGCGTGTCACGCTCCTGAGTCGGCCACCAAAAGCGCTGGCGAATAGACGCAAGAGTGCCTCGAACACCGGGATGACCAGCTAACTTGGCAGAGTGAGCCCACTGAAGAACAGCCAGACGAGTGGAAACAGGAACGAAAAGGAGGTTACTAGGACAAGCGCGCGGCGACGCAGTGTGCGTGAGTGCTTGCTTAACCTGTCTTTCAATTCCCCAGACTGTTAACCCGACAACACGCCCATAAGGAAGAATCCCCTCGGGATCAGTAGAAGCCACAGAAGAACTAAACAGACGGGATAAGGCATCAGGCTTGGTGTTCTTGCTACCCGGACGGTAAGAAATCACAAACTCGAAACGAGCGAAAAACAACGCCCAACGAGCTTGACGGGCATTAAGTCGTTTGGCAGAACGGATGTACTCAAGGTTCTTATGGTCTGTCCAAACGACAAAAGGAACGGTCGCCCCCTCCAACCACTGTCGCCATTCGCCTAGGGCTAAGCGGATGGCGAGCAGTTCACGGTTACCCACATCATAGTTGCGCTCAGATGGCGACAGGCGATGAGAAAAATAAGCGCAAGGATGAACCTTATCGTCAGACTGGAAGCGCTGGGATAGAATGGCTCCCACGCCTACCTCTGAAGCGTCAACCTCGACAATGAATTGTCTAGTGACGTCAGGAGTAACGAGGATAGGAGCGGACGTAAAACGTTTTTAGAAGATCAAAAGCTCCCTGGGCGGAACCGGACCACTTAAAACACGTCTTGACAGAAGTAAGAGCTGTGAGAGGGGCAGCAACTTGACCGAAATTACGAATGAAACGCCGATAGAAATTAGCGAAACCTAAAAAGCGCTGCAACTCGACACGTGACCTTGGAACGGGCCAATCACTGACAGCTTGGACCTTAGCGGAATCCATCTGAATGCCTTCAGCGGAAATAACGGAACCGAGAAAAGTAACGGAGGAGACATGAAAAGAGCACTTCTCAGCCTTTACGTAGAGACAATTCTCTAAAAGGCGCTGTAGAACACGTCGAACGTGCTGAACATGAATCTCGAGTGACGGAGAAAAAATCAGGATATCGTCAAGATAGACAAAAACAAAGATGTTCAGCATGTCTCTCAGAACATCATTAACTAATGCCTGAAAAACAGCTGGCGCATTGGCGAGACCAAACGGCAGAACCCGGTACTCAAAATGCCCTAACGGAGTGTTAAACGCCGTTTTCCACTCGTCCCCCTCTCTGATGCGCACGAGATGGTAAGCGTTACGAAGGTCCAACTTAGTAAAGCACCTGGCTCCCTGCAGAATCTCGAAGGCTGATGACATAAGGGGAAGCGGATAACGATTCTTAACCGTTATGTCATTCAGCCCTCGATAATCCACGCAGGGGCGCAGAGTACCGTCCTTCTTCTTAACAAAAAGAACCCCGCCCCGGCCGGAGAGGAAGAAGGCACTATGGTACCGGCGTCAAGAGACACAGACAAATAATCCTCGAGAGCCTTACGTTCGGGAGCCGACAGAGAGTATAGTCTACCCCGAGGAGGAGTGGTCCCCGGAAGGAGATCAATACTACAATCATACGACCGGTGAGGAGGAAGGGAGTTGGCTCGGGACCGACTGAAGACCGTGCGCAGATCATGATATTCCTCCGGCACTCCTGTCAAATCGCCAGGTTCCTCCTGAGAAGTAGGGACAGAAGAAACGGGAGGGATGGCAGACATTAAACACTTCACATGACAAGAAACGTTCCAGGATAGGATAGAATTACTAGACCAATTAATAGAAGGATTATGACATACTAGCCAGGGATGACCCAAAACAACAGGTGTAAACGGTGAACGAAAAATCAAAAAAGAAATAGTCTCACTGTGGTTACCAGATACTGTGAGGGTTAAAGGTAGTGTCTCAAATCTGATACTGGGAAGATGACTACCATCTAAGGCGAACATGGGCGTAGGCTTCTCTAACTCTCTGAAAGGAATGTCATGTTTCCGAACCCATGCTTCGTCCATGAAACAACCCTCAGCCCCAGAGTCTATCAAGGCACTACATGTAGCACCCGAACCGGTCCAGCGTAGATGGACCGACAAAGTAGTACAGGATCTTGATGGAGAGACTTGAGTAGTTGCGCTCACCTGTAGCCCTCCGCTTACAGATGAGCTCTGGCTTTTACTGGACATGAATTAACAAAATGTCCAGCAACTCCGCAATAGAGGCACAGGCGGTTGGTGATCCTCCGTTCCCTCTCCTTAGTCGAGATGCGAATCCCTCCCAGCTGCATGGGCTCAGACTCTGAGCCAGAGGAGGGAGATGGTTGCGATGCGGAGCAGGGAAACACCGTTGATGCGAGCTCTCTTCCACGAGCCCGGTGACGAAGATCTACCCGTCGTTCTATGCGGATGGCGAGAGCAATCAAAGAGTCCACATCTGAAGGAACCTCCCGGGAGAGAATCTCATCCTTAACCACTGCGTGGAGTCCCTCCAGAAAACGAGCGAGCAGCGCCGGCTCGTTCCACTCACTAGAGGCAGCAAGAGTGCGAAACTCAATAGAATAATCCGTTATGGACCGTTCACCTTGGCATAAGGAAGCCAGGGCCCTAGAAGCCTCCCCACCAAAAACTGAACGGTCAAAAACCCGAATCATCTCCTCTTTAAAGTTCTGGAACTTGTTAGAGCAATCAGCCCTTGCCTCCCAGATAGCTGTGCCCCATTCTCGAGCCCGGCCAGTAAGGAGTGAAATGACGTAAGCAACCCGAGCTCTCTCTCTAGAGTATGTGTTGGGTTGGAGAGAGAACACAATCTCACACTGCGTGAGAAAGGAGCGGCACTCAGTGGGCTGCCCGGAGTAGCAAGGTGGGTTATTAACCCTAGGTTCTGGAGGCTCGGCAGGCCAGGAAGTAACAGGTGGCACGAGACGTAGACTCTGGAACTGTCCAGAGAGGTCGGAAACCTGAGCGGCCAGGTTCTCCACGGCATGGCGAGCAGCAGACAATTCCTGCTCGTGTCTGCCGAGCATGGCTCCTTGGATCTCGACGGCAGTGTAACGAGCGTCTGAAGTCGCTGGGTCCATTCCTTGGTCGGTTCCTTCTGTCATGCAGGTGAAAGAGGACCCAAAAGCGACTTGGCGAAAACAGAGTCTTTAATCCAGTAAAGTAAATACAAACAAAAAACACAACTTTCACTCGAAATGACGAGGACAAACTGGAGACTCGATCTTGAACAGCAGGTGAACAGCAGGTTGCCTCGGGAAGGCACTTGAACCAGACAGACTCAGACACCTGCTCACCACGCAGCATCTGAGGAAAACACGACACGACAGGGCGATACACAAACACAGCACGGTGAATTCTAGACAAGGAACCGACAGGACAGGAACGGAACACAAAGGAAGAAATAGGGACTCTAATCAGGGGAAAGGATCGGGAACAGGTGTGGGAAGACTAAATGATTGATTAGGGGAATAGGAACAGCTGGGAGCAGGAACGGAACGATAGAGAGAAGAGAGAGCGAGAGAGTGAGAGAGGGAGGGGGAGAGAGAGGGATAGAAAGAGGGAAAGAACCTAATAAGACCAGCAGAGGGAAACGAATAGAATGGGAAGCACAGGGACAAGACAAGATAATAAATGACAAAACATGACACAGGGAGAGGCAGTGGGAGGGAGTAAGAGGCAGGGAGAGTCAGGTAGGCAGGGAGAGGGTAGGGGAAGCAGGGAGTGAGGAGGCAGGGGGAGGGACCTTACTGTGGTAATCAGGCTCCATTCTGTCATTAGCCAGTGCTCAGAGAGGGGACTTTGAGGGCAACGTCTAACAGAGAAACAAGCAAAACAAAAGAGTGTGAAATTATATGCGAATGGCCACAGACATGGGAAGTCCCACATGGCTGTCAGCCTCCCTTTTACTCCACTCATTAATTACAGTATGGTAGATGACTCATGCCCCAGCACCTACATCACAGTAAGCCCTTTTATACAGTAGTGTTGTTAATACACAGTATATGATGAAAACAAACAAATCTGATTTCCCAGCTACAACTTTAATGAATAAACAGACTACTTTATTACATTGTCTCAGGTAATAAAAATAGTAATAAAAAGACCATTGAATTATTCAGCTGCACATGTGAATATAGAGCTAGAGTGCAGGTATAGCGCTCTCGAGTGGCGCAGGGGCTCCCGAGTGGTGCAGCATTGCATCTCAGTGCTAGAGGCATCACTACAGACCCTGGTTTGATTCCAGGCTGTATCACAACCGGCCGTGATTGGGAGTCCCACAGGGCAATGCACAATTGGCTCAGCATCGTCCGCGTTTGGCCGGGGTAGGCCGTCATTGCAAATAAGAATTTGTTCTTAACTGACTTGCCTAATTAAATAATGGTTCAATAAAAAAAATACTAATGAAATATACATCTAAGAGAACAGCTTCTAGTTTTGTGCCAACATTTATTAAACTGCTCAACTAATATTTATATTCGTAAATATGTCTATATACAGTGCATTCAGAATGTATTCAGACCCTTGACTTTTTCAACATTGTTACGTTACAGCCGTATTCTAAAATGTATTAAATACCCAATAATGCATGTCAATCAAATTAAATGTATTTGTCACACATGTTGTGACTTTACTTTCATTAATCTGATGACTGATACTTATAAAATCAACTAACTATGTTTAATTGTTACCCGATTAAATGAATTATGTAAAAATTAAGTCATTAGGAATTTGGGGCACCACGAGAGCGGTTGTTTAAAAGTTACCATCTCCCGAATTAAACTTTAAAAGTCTTTACCGATCACATCCATAAAACAATCAATGTATCAATCATCTCGTACATATCCTCAGTCGTAACCTCCTGCATCTGCAAAAACCCCAGCATTATAATTTATCATTTATAATTCAGAACTACACAAATTGTTTTAATTATTTATTTACTAGCTCACTAAATAATAACACAGGATAAACATCCACACTTAAAACATTAAGAAAAGGTCCCTGGCAGCTTGTTACAAAGAAGATGAAAAAGGAGCGAGAGAGAGAAAGAGACACTTATCGTTGATACATTTTACGAACTACTCTCACAGTAATCATATACTTTGCACATGAACCACCGGCCATTTGGAGTAAGAAATCATGAATGTATTTGGATCTCTGTCGGAACCAGCCTTCTCAGGAAGGGTATTGGGCCTTTTTGCGGCACGCTTGTAAGGCTCTGATTGTCCAAAAGGGGTAACCCCCTCCGTCTTCAAATCAAATCAAATGTATTTATATAGCCCTTCGTACATCAGCTGATATCTCAAAGTGCTGTACAGAAACCCAGCCTAAAACCCCAAACAGCAAGCAATGCAGGTGTAGAAGCACGGTGGCTAGGAAAAACTCCCAAGAAAGGCCAAAACCTAGGAAGAAACCTAGAGAGGAACCAGGCTATGTTGGGTGGCCAGTCCTCTTCTGGCTGTGCCGTCCCTGGAAGGGGTGCGTCGTTATTACTCGACCATGCTGGTCATTTATGAACATTTTAACATCTTGGCCATGTTCTGTTATAATCTCCACCCGGCACAGCCTGAAGAGGACTGGCCACCCCATATAGCCTGGTTCCTCTCTAGGTTTCTTCCTAGGTTTATAGTGGTATAGGTTTATAGTGTTATATTTAGTGGTCCTAAAACGGAACCTTGAGGAACCTTGATGGTATCAAAAGCAGCACTAAGGTCTTGGAGCACGAGGACAGATGCAGAGCCTCGGTCCGATGCCATTAAAATGTCATTTACCACCTTCACAAGTGCCGTCTCAGTGCTATGATGGGGTCTAAAACCAGACTGAAGCATTTCGTATACATTGTTTGTCTTCAGGAAGGCAGTAAGTTGCTGCGCAACAGCCTTTTCAATTTTTTTTGAGTGGAATGGAAGATTCGATATAGGTCGATAGTTTTTTATATTTTCTGGGTCAAGGTCTTTCTAGCTGATTTACACACATAATCTATGTTGCGCTTGGTGATCTCTGATGGTTTCATCCTAACATCGTTGGTGCCGACGTGGATAACAATATCTCTATACTCTCTACACTCGCCAGTTAAAGCTTTAGCCAGCACCATCTTCAGATTAGCCTTAACGTCGGTAGCCCTGCCCCCTGGTAAACAGTGTATGATCGCTAGATGATTCGTTTTAAGTCTAATACTGCGGGTAATGGAGTCGCCAATGACTAGAGTTTTCAATTTGTCAGAGCTAATGTTGGGAAGCTTCGGCGTCTCAGACCCCGTAATGGGAGGAGTAGAGACCAGAGAAGACTCGGCCTCTGACTCCGACTCGCTGCTTAATGGGGAAAACCAGTTGAATGTCTCTGTCGGCTGAATGAGCGACACCGGTTGAGCGTTCCTACAGCATTTCCTTCCAGAAACCGTGAGAAAGTTGTCCGGCTGCGGGGAATGTGCCAGGGGATTTATACTACTATCTGTACTTACTGGTGGCACAGACGCTGTTTCATCCTTTCCTACACTGAAATTACCCTTGCCTAACGATTGCGTCTGAAGCTGGGCTTGTAGCACAGCGATCCTCGCCGTAAGGCGAGTACAGCGACTGCAATTAGAAGGCATCATGTTAATGTTACTACTTAGCTTCGGCTGTTGGAGGTCCTGACCGTCTTCTACTGTTGTTTACTCTGGAAGATGCACCTTGGAAGATAGGCTAGCCAGCCGTGTCGGCGGTTCCCATTGGTGATGAAAGTAGTAGAATAATCAACCAAACAAGTACTGCAGGCTCTAGTTTTATCTAATCTTGACTTTTGCCCGGTGATATGATCAAGCGCAGCAAAGAAGGACCAAGAACAGAGGAACTCGTCTTGCCCTTCAGTGTACACAGAGGGCGAATGTCAACAGTCTGCATGTCGGTCTCTCTTTGCTCAAAGTAGAAGAGAGATTGACTGAATCAATTCTTGTTTCTGTGAGAATTATTGATGTGTTGGAAATTCAAAATTGTCTGTATGATCAACTTACTGTAGACTGAGTATACAAAGTGTTAGGAACACCTGCTCTTCCATGAGAGACTGACCAGGGGAATTCAGGTGAAGCTATAATCCCTTATTGATGTCACTTGTTAAACCAACTTCAGTCAGTGTAAATGAAGGGGAGGAGATAAGTTAAAGGATTTTTAAGCCTTGAGACAATTGAGACATGGAGGGTAAATGGGCTAGACAAAAAATGTATGTGCCTTTGAATGGGCTATTGTAGTAGGTGCGAGGTACACCGGTTTGTGTCGAGAACTGCACCGCAACTGGGTTTTTCACCTCAACAGTTTCCTGTGTATATCAAGAAGGGTGCACCACCCAAAGGAAATTCCACCAACTTGACACAACTGTGGGAAGCATTGGAGTTAACACGGGCCAGCATCCCTGTGGAACGCTTTCGAAACCTTGTAGAGTTCATGCCCAGAAGAATTGAGGCTGTTCTGAGGACAAACGGGAGGATGCAACTCAATATTAGGGAGGTATTCCTAATGGTTTCTATACTTTGCGAGTACTATTTAATGAAGCTGCCAGTTGAGGACTTGTGAGGTGTCTGTTTGTCAAACTAGACACTCTAATGTACTTGTCCTCCTGCTCAGTTTTCACCGGGGCCTCACACTCTTCTTTCTATTCTGGTTAGGGCCAGTTTGCGCTGTTCTGTTAAGGCAGTAGTACAAAGCATTGTACGAGATCTTCAGTTTCTTGGCAATTTCTCGCATGGAATAACCTTCATTTCTCAGAACAAGAACAGACTGATGAGTTTCAGAAGAAGATCTTTGTTTCTGGCCATTTTGAGCCTGTAATTGAACCCACAAATGCTGATGCTCCAGATACTCAACTAGTCTAAAGAAGGCCAGTTGTAATTACTTCTTTAATCAGGACAACAGTTTTCAGCTGTGCTAACATAATTTCAAAAGGGTTTTCTAATGATCAATTAGTTTTTTTAAATAATACACTTGGATTATCTAATACAACGTGCCATTGCAACACAGGAGTGATGGTTGCTGATAATGGGCCTCTGTACACAAATGTATATATTCCATTAAAACAAATCAGCCGTTTCCAGCTACAGTAGTCATGTACAACATTAACAATGTCTACACTATATTTCTGATCAATTTGATGTTATTGTAATGGACAGAAAATTTGATTTTCTTTTAAAAACAAGGACATTTCTAAGAGACCACAAACTTTTGAACGGTAGTGTATATATAAATATATTAAGCAGCACGATCATTACACAGGTGCACCTTGTGCTGGGGTCTCTAAAATGTGCAGTCGTCACACAACACAATGCCACAAATGTCTCAGGTTTTGAGGGATCATGCAAGTTTTTACCACAGACCACATGTAACCACGTCAGCCCAGTACCTCCACATTTGGCTACTTCACCTGCGGGATTGTCTGAGACTAGCAAACCGGACAAGTGATGAAACTGTCGGTTTGAACAACTGAACAATTTCTGCCCAAACTCTCAGAAACCGTGTCAGGGAAGCTCATCTGCGTTCTCGTAGTCCTTAACAGAGTCTTGACCTGACTGCAGTTCTGCATCGTAATCATCTTCAGTGGGTAAATGCTCACCTTCGATTGCCACTGACATGCTGGAGAAATTTGTTCTTCCTGGATGATTCCTGGTTTCAACTGTACTGGGCAGATGTCAGACAGCATGTATGGCATTGTGTAGGCGAGCGGGTTGCTGATGTTAACGTTGTCGTGCCATTCATCCGCAGCCATCACCTTATGTTTCAGCATGATAATGTTCCCATGTCGCAAGGATTTCTGATCCATGCACGTACCTTTTTTTAAGGTATCTGTGACCAACAGATGCATATCTGTATGCCCAGTAATGTGAAATCCATAGATTAGGCCATAATCAATGAGTTTCTAATCTTTTATACTGTACTTTGTGTTCTGTTGTTAAGTATCTTGTGTGTAGCAATCCATCAACACACATGAAACCTCTCAGGAAATAAACATTATTTTTAATTTAATACATATGGTTTATTAACAAAAATGTCCCTCTTAATTATTCTGCAGGAATTGCTGGCACTCCAGTGATCTTCAATGTGAACGGAGATGCCCCTGGTCGCTATGAGATTTACCAGTACCAGATGAAACACAACACCACAGAGTATAAGATCATCGGCCACTGGGCAGACCAGCTCCATTTAGATGTATGGTTACTTATCGCTCTATGACTTCCACTTGTTTGTTGCATGGCACCCATCAAGGTTTTCAGTGAATCTAAGTAAATACTGTGTGCAGTTAGAAGTGTCTGTGAAGGTTTATACAGTACATCATATTTTTGGGTGAAAAAAAAATGCACTGACTAAACACATATCATATTAAACCATGATATGAATGTATTTGCCATTACTGTATACATAGCCTCAGTCCTTGGACCGGCACCTTGCCTTGAGTTGGGTTGCTTTATCAATTAAGTTAAGTCATGCAGGACCTGAGACTTATCTATATCACAAACGGACAGTAGATATCAGGGACCGCTATTCCTGGGCCTGCATTCCAAAACAGCTATAGGGGAATATATGACAATTGTAAAAATGGATTTGGTGTGCAACAGTTGCATTAATCAACAGTTGCACACCAAATCCATTTCATATATTCCCCATAGCTGTTTTGGAATGCAGGCCCAGGAATAGCGGTAAGAGAAAGACATATTCAGGAAATGTAGACAACCATGTTGCCATTCAGACATTATTTACTTTGCTGATTCGGATTCTACCACAGGCCATTTCAAGTAACTATCAGGCACCTGAAACGTATGGTAATAAACTAAGTAAGGGCAATAAGACAAGACTGCTATGTGGTATTACATTATGTCAGCATTACCATATTACTGCATTTGCTCGTTCTTAAGCAAGGCTTATGTGGCTGAGAAGGGGACACATAGTTTTCTGCTGAGTTTAAAACATTTGAACAATGCTGTATTCAATGCTTTAAGATAAGAACATCTTTCAAAGTAATGACTTTGTGATTGAAAAATGGTGTAGTCGTCTTGTTAAATGGTGTTCACCATCCTTAAAACAGATACTCTAAAAAAAATTCTGCAAATGTTACTTTAAGGTTATCCAAATTTCATCATGCCTATTCATGGAAAACATGCATTAATCAAGTACCCTTTTTATGACTGTTTAACGGACACAGACAGTTAGATAACTCCTCCTGTCCTTCACCTTCTTTCCACCAGACTAAGGAGATGTGGTGGCCTGGTGGGACACTCCAGGTACCCCAGTCTATCTGCAGCCAGCCATGTTGTCCTGGGGAGAGGAAGAAAACAGTCAAAGGTGTCCCCTGCTGTTGGCACTGTGAGCGCTGTGATGGCTACCAGTACCAGGCCGACACCTACAGCTGTAAGATGTGCCGCTTTGACCTGCGGCCCAATGAGAACCACACGGCCTGTGAAGCCATCCCCATCGTCAAGCTGGAGTGGAGTTCCCCTTGGGCTGTCATCCCTGTACTCATTGCTGTGCTGGGCATCATGGCCACCATGTTTGTGGTGGGCACCTTCATCCGCTACAACGACACGCCCATCGTGAAGGCGTCAGGGCGCGAACTCAGCTATGTGCTGCTGACGGGCATCTTCCTGTGCTACGCCACCACCTTCCTCATGATCGCTGCCCCTGACATTGGCATCTGCTCCCTGCGACGGATCTTCCTTGGTCTGGGGATGAGTATTAGCTATGCAGCGCTGCTCACTAAGACCAACCGTATCTATCGCATCTTTGAGCAGGGGAAGATGTCAGTGAGCACCCCAAGGTTCATCTCCCCGGCCTCCCAGCTGGTCATCACCTTCAGCCTGATCTCAGTTCAGCTCCTGGGAGTGTGTATCTGGTTTGGTGTGGACCCGTCTCAGGCTATCATCGACTATGAGGACCAACGCACGTCCAACCCGGACATGGCCCGTGGCGTGCTCAAATGTGACATCTCAGACCTTTCTCTGATCTGCCTGCTTGGCTTCAGCATGCTGCTCATGGTCACCTGTACGGTGTATGCCATCAAGACCCGGGGGGTGCCAGAGACCTTCAACGAGGCCAAGCCCATCGGCTTCACCATGTACACCACCTGTATCGTGTGGCTAGCCTTCATACCCATCTTCTTTGGGACCTCGCAGTCAACTGAAAAGGTAAATGTTTACTTTGACAATTTAACTCTTTAAATCATTCTATAAATTCAATAATTATTCTTTCAAAATAATGTCATTTTGCTGTTTATTTTTTTTATGTTATGAAACAATGCTGTATGGAATAATTTAGTCATCCTTGACAGCTATTACTTATACTATTTCCTGTTTTCATGAATTTTCCAACGTTGTCTGATTGAACTCACAAAAATTCCTCAAAACTAGCGTGTAAGTAGTAAACACCACGAGGACAAGACAATTAAATTCACTTGTGTGAGCCAAGGATTGTCTGACAGTTTTTCCATTTGGAATTACGCTTTGCTCCTGCAGTTTAATGTGAGAAAAATGGCTCACTCAAATTGCTCTTGTTGTATAACGTCAGTCTCTTATGTGCGTGGATGCCTCAGCTATTCATCATGTGATAAGATGTGCTGCTTACTGTTCCACTCAGGGGATTACCGGGCATTGAGTGCTGACTTGTGCGGATAATTCATTTCCCCCAAGTTTGTTTGGATCTACTTTCTTTATTTGTGTTTCCTCGAATGTGTTTGATTTTGCTTCATACTTTAGTGATAGGGGAATGCCAAGTAGTCAGTAAATCAGTACACTATGATGTGCAACGAAATAAATGAGATATGCTCAGCACAACTCAAGCAATGAAAATCACTGCTTTTGATAACAAGTGCCTTTTGGGTAGAAATGCACTGTCTGTGGCATTATCTTCGGACAGTGGCTTGTCATTTGATTTGGAACGTTGTATTTTCTGATGTGGATGGATCAGCCATCAAGAATAAGTTATCAACAAATAAAATTATGTGCGTTTGTTTCTGAAATGGGCAGCTTTGAAATATCGGCTACATTGGACAACTGTCAGATATGGTTTGTCATGTTTTCTTACAGAAACACTTTAAGTGACAGAATCACCAACCTACACAGGGGTAAAAAACTATTTCTCCCGAACTTTCAGCACACATCTTCCAACATATGTCAGGTAGACATAAGTGTACAGTGTATACTACACACACTTTCTATTGCATATTTGAAATATAAATCATGTTTTACTTGTTTTGTCAATTTGAACTGCAAAATTGTTTAAAAAATGAACCTGTAATAGAAGGCTAATCAAAATGAACACTACTGTGCATGGTCCTCCCTTTATTGCAACTTTTTCACTATGTTTCAGTAGTGACAAATTTAGTGCCGTGGTAAGGAATTCCTTACCACAGTGCACTAAATGTGTCACTACTAGTGCACTGTAGTGATCATTTTGATTAACCTTCTATTACAGATTCGCTTTCGTAAACATTTTTGCAGTTCAAATTGACAAAATAGTAAAATGTGATTTTTAACCTGATTTTAAAAACCTTTATTTAGAGAAATATCATCTCTATGGTTCGCTGTAAAATGTTCAATGTTGATTGTACTGTATGAATCTGAAACTTGTTGATCGATTGAATTACTTATGCTTCTAATTATTTATGTTAGATGTTTAAATGATCACTTTAGCCCCCTCAGTTTTAGTTTCATGTCCGTATATAAAGATACGAGCTCTATCTCCACTGCACTGTGTTGCTGTGTGTAGGCAGCCTGATCTAAGACTAGACATAACATAGTAAACATAACATTCAAATTATGATATTTTGCAATTGGTACATAAGATATAAAGTAACTTAATGATGCAATATGCAGAAATCTTTCCGACATTTCATGGTTGCTAAAATTCTAATTGTTCCCCTAATTTCAGTTGATGTCACAAAACAATCAGTCATTGTGTACAGAATTCTTTGTACCATCTAAACCACTGTGAATTATATTTTCCATAACCAAAAATATTGTATTTTTAGCTGTTTGAGGCTGGTGTACAAAACATAAGGTAATAAAAATAAACTTAACTTCTTAGGGAGCCCTTCGCGCGCCAATCCAGTTTACAGGATTGATTTGACAACACCCAGTGAAATAGCAGCGTGCCAAATTCAAAAACAGAAATACTCATAATAATAATTCATAAATCATACAAGTGTTATACATCGGTTTAAAGATTAACTTCTTGTTAATCCAGCCACAGTGTCAGATTTTAAAAAGGCTTTACGGCGAAAGCAAATCATGCAATTATCTGAGGACAGCGCCCAGCATACCAACACATGAAAATCATATTTCAACCCACCAGGCGTGACACAAAATTCAGAAATAACGATATAATTCATGCCTTACCTTTGAAGATCTTCTTCTGTTGGCACCCCAATATGTCCATTAAACATCACAAATGGTCCTTTTGTTCGATAAATTCTGTCGTTATATCCCGAAAATGTCCATTTATTTGGAGCTTTTGATTCAGAAAAAACACCGGTTCCAACTCGCGCAACATGACTACAAAGTATCTAATAAGTTACCTGTAAACTTGATTCAAACATTTCAAACGATTTTCCTAATACAACTTTTTTTTAAACGTAGGCCTATTTATTTGTCAAGACAGCTGTTCATGGCTGCATCTCCATTTAGTTGGATATTTGGATCTCCATTGGCCTTTTGATTCCTATGAGTTGGGAGTGATCAGCCAATGATCGGAATCCAGGACACATACTCAGAGAATGCGCTGACCAACTGGCAAGTGTCTTCACTTTCAATCCATCCCTGACTCCATCTGTAATACCAACTTCTTTCAAGCAGACCACTATAGCCCTGTGCTCAAGAACGCCAAGGTAACCTGTCTAAATGACTATTTCCCCATACCACTCATTTCTTTAGCAATAAAATGCTTTGCAAGGTTGATCATGGCTCACATCAACACCATCATCCCAAACAGCCTGGACCCACTCCAATAACGCCACAGATGACATAATATCTATTGCACACCACACTGCCCTCACCCACCTGGACAAAATAAATACTTCTGTAAGAATACTGTGAATTGACTATAGCTCAGCATTCAACATCACATTCCCCCTCCAAGCTCATCAACAAGCTCAGGACCCTGGGACTGAACACCTCCCTCTGCAACTTCCTGACCCTAGACTTTCCCTTTGGTGAGAATCATAGGATCCAGATCAGCACCCACCCTCCCTCCAGAGTTTTATGACTGATGGTCAGGAAACACACCTAGAAGACTGAAACCTTGTTTTTCTAATGAGCAACAGAAAAATATGTGCCAATCGGCGTGTTCAGTGGCTCTTTCATTTGGACAGATGTACATCACTGCAAACATATATTTTAGTCCCAAAACCATACATATGTCTTGATATATTAGATGTTCGGTAGTGACAAAAAAATACATTAAGATGGACCAACTTGTGGAGAGGGGTGTAATCCTATCACCTGGTGATATTTGTAGGATTGTGTAATGAACACGATAGGAGACAGCGAGCTGGTTTCAAGCGCAGGGCACAGCAGGTGTTTATTGTAAAGGACCACAGGTGGAGGCAGGTAACTGGTTCCAGGGGCAGGCAGAAGGTCATACACAGGGGGTCCAAAAAGGCAACAGTACAGGCAGAGAAACAGCTAGTAAAGTCGTCCAGGAGATCAGGCAATAGGTTGATAACAGGAAAGGCATGGTTTGTGAGGCAGGCAAAAACTATCATACACAGGAGGATTAAATTATGGGGGAAAACCAGCCCATCAACTAGAAGTGTGTCACAAAACAAACAACACCTCACAATAATGGGGAGCAAAGAACTGAACTAAATAGTGTGTGATAATGACATACAGGTGTGTGTTTGAGAGTGGGAGCTGGAAAGTGGGCTGGAAAGTGAGCTGCATTCAGGGGATCTACGTGGTTGAGAGTGTTGGAAGAGTTGGAAGCAGACATTACAGATTGTGATTTAATGCACATTGATTCTATAGCCTATTAAAGTGTATGTTTTGGCAGTGACATCAAAAGTGAGGACAGCGTTTTTCGGAGAAAAACAAATTATTAGATCAGCATTTTTCAATGTAATAATAGAACAAATCAAGATTTTATATTGAAATAATAGTGTTAATAACAAATGTAAAAAATTATTGTTATCAAGTTTAGGAGTAAGGGTTTGGGACAGCTACCTCTCAATCGAAATAGGTGTATAAACAATGGCTGTGTGTTGTATTCATTTAACAATATCACATCAAATATTGTTGGTGATGTCATTTACATTTACATTTAAGTCATTTAGCAGACGCTCTTATGCAGAGCGACTTACAAATTGGTGCATTCACCTTATGACATCCAGTGGAACAACCACTTTACAATAGTGCATCTAAATATTTTAAGGGGGGGAGGGGGGGTGAGAAGGATTACTTTATCCTATCCTAGGTATTCCTTAAAGAGGTGGGGTTTCAGGTGTCTCCGGAAGGTGGTGATTGACTCCGCTGTCCTGGCGTCGTGAGGGAGTTTGTTCCACCATTGGGGAGCCAGAGCAGCGAACAGTTTTGACTGAGCTGAGCGGGAACTGTACTTCCTCAGTGGTAGGGAGGCGAGCAGGCCAGAGGTGGATGAACGCAGTGCCCTTATTTGGGTGTAGGGCCTGATCAGAGCCTGAGGTGCCGTTCCCCTCACAGCTCCGTAGGCAAGCACCATGGTCTTGTAGCGGATGCGAGCTTCAACTGGAAGCCAGTGGAGAGAGCGGAGGAGCGGGGTGACGTGAGAGAACTTGGGAAGGTTGAACACTAGCATGTCATGACTCTCCTGTGAGGATCCAAAGATCAGGTTACAATGAAGCAATGTCTACAGATCCCTCTCACCCGCAGAAGGGAGAAGCGATTGGTGTGGGGGTTTTATGACACCTCACGCCAATCGTAAATTGTTTGCAGCAGACGACTTTTTGGTCTCTGGTATGGGGATTGGAATGTTTCTTTGTTACGGACACATTTTGCCGCACAAAAACTAACTTCCAAAACGGACAATATATTTCAATATCTGAATGTGGGGAATATGGGAAATTCATTTCTATTTTGTGATGGTATAAAAGTGAAAATATTGTAAAAATGTTACAATAGTGAAAGAAGAAAATATTGTTACTTGAAGAGCTTTCACACTGTGTATATCATGTTTGCATCCTTTACATTGTGTAGGAAATATCAAAGATTAAGAGAATATTTTTGTTAAGACAGGAATGTGATTTTACTTTTGTAACGAGATCATCGTTTTTGATTATGTTTTGCACCGTAACTAGCCACGCCCGAGGGAGCTCAGAGAGCGTGTCAGTATGACGGAAACACCCCTTTTTACCCAAGTATATAAAAGATTGAGTTAAGAATTAACAACACTGTCATCTCAGATTTTCAAAATATGCTTTTGAACCATAGCTAAACAAGCATTTGTGTAACAGTATTGATAGCCTAGCATAGCATTAAGCGTTAACATTCAGCATGCAACATTTTCACAAAAACAAGAAAAGCATTCAAATAAAATCATTTACCTTTGAAGAACTTCAGATGTTTTCAATGAGGGGACTCTCAGTTAGATAGCAAATGTTCAGTTTTTACAAAAATATTATTTGTGTAGACAAATCGCTCTGTTTTTTTCATCACGTTTGGGTAAGAAAAAAACGAAAATTAAGTCGTTAACACGCAAATTTTTTCTCCAAATTAACTGCAAAATATCGACAGAAACATGGCAAACGTTGTTTAGAATCAATCCTCAAGGTGTTTTTCACATATCTATCGATGATAAATCCTTCGTGGCAGTTGACTTTCTCCTCTGAAGAAAATGGAACGCGCATGGACCTGGAGATTACACAATAATTTTGATGCAAGACACCGGGCGGACACCTGGTAAATGTAGTCTCTTATGGTCAATCTTCAAATGATATGCCTACAAATACGTCACAATGCTGCAGACACCTTGGGGAAACGACAGAAAGGGCAGGCTCATTCCTGGCGCATTCACAGCCATATAAGGAGACATTGGAACACAGTGCCTTCAGAATCTGGGGCATTTCATCTTGGCTTCGCCAGTAGCATTAGTTCTGGGGCACTCACAGGTAATATCTTTGCAGTTTTGGAAACGTCAGAGTTTTTTCTTTCCAAAGCTGTCAATTACATGCATAGTTGAGCATCTTTTCGTGACAAAATATAAATATATTATTTTCTTATTTATTTTCTTTATTTTCTTTAATGTAATTTTCTTACGTCACCTTCTGCACTTCGTGGTCAATTAACTGTTTCCGTGAATGGGTAATAAGACTTCAATATTACCCAGAGTTCGTGAAGGAACTATGAGTCATACATGTAGGATCTTAATTTGATCACCCTGTTGCAGGATAACTTTTCTGCAATGCATGAAATGTAAAACATATTTCAGGTTTAAAAACGCTTGCAATGTGCATATTTTGCTCTAGTTTGGCTTCCTGAACTTGTCAGGAAATCCCCTTTCATCTCATATGACATTTGTCCGTCTATGACAAATATACATATTTTTTCTTTAAAATCTAGGAATTATTTTAGCTTACTGGCTATAAATCGATTTCTGAATGTGTGACAGCAACGAAACCACTTTCCCCTGCTGTGTTACGATGTATGTATTCCAGCCATATGTTAGTGGCTGTGAGGTAGGGTTCAGCCAAGAGTTAAAGGAAAGTCAGAAGAGCGAATGAAATGATAGGAGGGAGTCCAAGCTGGGACATGCTAGCTTCAAGTATTGTCAGATTTCACATCCTGCTTCATACAGAGAGAAGAGACGTACTCCTGTGTCTGTGAGAATCCGTTCCACCACTCAATGCAAACCATTTCAATCTACAGTGCCCACAGATTGATTTATAATCAAAAATGTCAGTTAGAACCAGTACCAGAACCACGCATCAAAGATGTTTTAATTATAATCAACATGATAATTCACATTTCCTGTTGCTGCAGGGTCAAATTAAGATCCTACATTTGTATCCTTCACTTTGTTGTTCAGTTTCAATCTTTTTTCACTGCCCCCATAATGTGGACATAATGTTCATGGTATAATGCCAAGTATATCCTAGAGCAGACACACTCAAAGCTTATCACAGAAAGGTAAAAAAATGCATGTGATTATTCTAGACAAGAGCAAAGCTGGGACACAACCTTCATAGGTTTTGATATTATCCTTAATGTGTACAATTGAATTTCAGTTTCTGTTGGCTAACATAAATGTACTGTCTGTATTGAGGAATGTTGCTGTAGGAAACAAAGCATTCATTGAGAGTCCCATACAGTTATAGTCCAATTACAGAGGTAAGCCTTTAGGAAGGTAATGGGCAATACAAAGAAAACAAACCGTGGCCTTCTTTACGATGGTGGTAATTGCTGTTATTTTCAAAGAAAAACATAGAATTATGTTAACATTTACACCCTGAGCGACAGCATTGTCTGAGCACAAGATATGTGATGCACCTGAGTGAGACCTGGAATCTTGTACAAAGAGGTTAGCAGTGGCAGCATTTCGGTCTTCTATTGGATGTGATTAGTGTACAGTGTAAATTAGGGATACATTACTTTGCCTTAACTTAAGCCCAAAGCTTTTAGATTTTTAACAACCTATAACTCTCAATGAACTAACTGAACAAATGTGCTTATGTCTTTTGGATCTCCTGCTGTCAATGTTTTGTTTTAGTTGTAGAGACACATTCTGAATCATTTGAACACCTTGCGTCCACCTACATGGGGTCTTGGTTATGAGCATGGTTATGATGGTGCCAGTGTTTCCCCAGATTATTTTCCTGGCATAGAGGGTTGCCTCACCTATACAATGAGAGGGGGAAAACTGCATGGTAGGGGTGTGCGTGGGTACACTCTTAGAAACATATGATAACCCTTTTTGGTTCCAGGTAGAACCCTCTGTGGAAAGGTTTATACATGGATCCAAAAACGGTTCTATCTGGAACCAAGGGTTCTTTGATTTTTTTCTTTCTAAGGTTATATAGAGAGGGGATGGCTGGGGCTTTAGGCAGTTGATAGGATGAGGATGACACTCCTATTTGACTGTCAGCAGAAGTTCAGTCAGTCAATGAGGTGATGAGTGGCAGCATGAGTACAGTTAGCCCTGGAGGTGGTAGGTGGCATCAGTAGTACAGTCAACCCTGGAGGTGGTGGGTGACAATAGTAGACTGGCAGGTAGCTCTGTTAATTGTGCCTCCTGGTTGAAAGGAGGGTGACACAGCACCAAGCTCTCTTTTGTGCTTGATAAGGACAAGGCAGCTGATTGGCAGGGTTGTCAGAACAGGGTTAATCATGCATGACGATATGCACGCTCTGCCAATCTGGGATGTTTGAGAAGATGGAGAGCATTGGCTTTACATTGCTCTGACGTTGCACATGAAATTAAGCTTAAAGGGCAACTATAAGAGTTTGATCATGTTCTTTCAAGGCTGTACAATGGCTTCTGCACATTTTTTCTAAGTAATTAAAAGGGAAGCACTGCAGCAATGAGGTGTGAATTCAGTACGTTCTGTACTGTACGGTGGAAACATGATAAACGCTCATTCAAGCACAAAACAGCCTTAAAATATATTCCCCTACTTCAAAGGAAGCTTATGCTGGCATCTAACCACTGAAAACGACAATAAGTAATGACTAACATCTTGAGCATTTTTGCTGCAAACAAAACCCAGCCAATTTTAAATACAGAAATCAAAAATCCAGTCATGACTCCAGCTGCTTTGATGTTGCAGAGGACAAAGAGGATACATGGGGATGGCTGGAATGGAAAACACTATCTATCTATAAATGCAGAAATAACCATTCCTGGTTTAAGTTAATCTTATGAATGGATTCATGTTTCCACATTGTTATCTGTTTGGAGGCGCTGTGTGAGGCTTTTCACTGTGATATTATGGGCCCAGTTACATTCCTGACACGTGGGAAAATGCAGAGGCAGTATCCTGTCAGAGGAAGGGCTGTAGATTGACAGGTGTGTAATCGTGGTGGCTCGGAAGGAGGGCCTGTTTCATGAGGCAATCTCACTAAATGGTCCCTGGCACTGTTTATCCTCAGTGATAAAGACACTTGCATGCAGAGGGCCAGGGATGGAGGGCTTTGGATGGCACTGTAGCTGCAGTCAGGTGCAGGTAGTCTGCAGGAGGCACAGCTGGAAACCGTCTTTTGTTTGATTGATTCAATCCAAGCCAGGTCTGGCAATTCCATACAAATATGCATAATTTGATCATCACGAATGATAAGGCTTTTGTTTGGAAGATGTTACTTTCTGATAATAGGGTGATTATTTTCTGGCCACTTACACCTATACACAAGGTAAATGTAGTTACCTATTGCACGTCAGACTGTGGAATGAAACAGAATGCAGGGGGTGAAATAGCAGCACAGATTTCATAGCTTCTTTAGGAATGACAGGATGGCTTCGCCTGGTGGAGTCAGTCCCTTGAGCACCATTTTCCTGCTGTGGCAATGAGGCACATTGGCGATCATATCAGTTTGTCAAGGCAGATTTATCTGGCCCGGGACAGGGGTCCTAGCCCCCTTACAGTGTTACGCCACTCTGTACTGTACGAAGGGGCAGCAATATTGTGCTGGGATCACCCAAGGCCATGTGAAATCTTCTCAGTAGATTACATACTCCCCCTCAGTACCCCTGTATTTCCCACTTCAAGGAAAGCCCATTGATGCTTGCAGCATGATCAAATAATTAAATGACACTATCACGTTCGTTGAAATGAGTGGACCAAGGCGCAGCGTGCATAGAGTTCCACATGTTTATTAAAATGAAACTCACCAATAAAAACAATAAACAGCAAACGAGACGTAATGACTGGAGTACTCACAGACACTACACAAAAACAAGATCCCACAAACTAAAAAGGTGGAAAAAAGGCTGCCTAAGTATGATCCCTAATCAGAGACAACGATAGACAGCTGCCTCTGATTGGGAACCATACCTGGCAAACAAAGAAATTGAAAAACTAGAATGCCCACCCTAATCACACCCCGACCTAACCAAATAGAGAAATAAAAAGGCTCGAAGGTCAGGGCGTGACACACTCTCATTTTTCTCAGGCATCCTCAGGCATCCTTCTCCACTGAGATCTGGAGACTGGGATCATTGTCATGCTGAAGGACCCAGCCACGTTTCATCTTCAATGCCCTTGCTGATGGAAGGAGGTTTTCACTCAAAATATCACAATACATGGCCCCATTCATTCTTTCCTTTACATGGATCAGTCGTCCTGGTCCGTTTGCAGACAAACAGCCCCAAAGCATGATGTTTCCACCCCCATGCTTCACAGTAGGTATGGTGTTCTTTGGATGCAACTCAGCATTCTTTGTCCTCGAAACACGACGAGTTGAGTTTTTCCCAAAAAGTTATATTTTGGTTTCATCTGACCATATGACATTCTCCCAATCTTCTTCTGGATCATCCAAATGCTCTCTAGCAAACTTCAGACGGGCCTGGACATGTACTGGCTTAAGCAGGGGGACACGTCTGGCACTGCAGGATTTGAGTCCCTGGTGGCGTAGTGTGTTACTGATGGTAGGCTTTGTTACTTTGGTCCCAGCTCTCTGCAGGTCATTCACTAGGTCCCCCCGTGTGGTTCTAGGATTTTTGCTCACCGTTCTTGTGATCATTTTGACCCCACGGGGTGAGATCTTGTGTGGAGCCCCAGATCGAGGGAGATTATCAGTGTGTCTTCCATTTCCTAATAATTCCTCCCACAGTTGATTTCTTCAAACCAAGCTGCTTACCTATTGCAGATTCAGTCTTCCCAGCCTGTTGCAGGTCTACAATTTTGTTTCTGGTGCCCTTTGACAGCTCTTTGGTCTTGGCCATAGTGGAGTTTGGAGTGTGACTGTTTGAGGTTGTGGACAGGTGTCTTTTATAATGATAACAAGTTCAAACAGGTGCCATTAATACAGGTAACGAGTGGTGGACTGAGGAGCCTCTTAAAGAAGAAGTTACAGGTCTGTGAGAGCCAGAAATCTTGCTTGTTTGTAGGTGACCAAATACTTATTTATTTTATTTTCCACCATAATTTGCAAATAAATTCATTAAAAATCCTACAATGTGATTTTCTGGATTTTTTTTCTCATTTTGTCTGTCGTAGTTGAAGTGTGAATAGTGAACCTATGATGAAAATTACAGGCCTCTCTCATCTTTTTAAGTGGGAGAACTTGCACAATTGGTGGCTGACTAAATACTTTTTTGCCCCACTCTAAGTATTTCAGCATCCAGACTGAAGATAGAGCTGCAAAAAATGTAGAGTGCCAAAGCAGCACTATAACTAATGCATGTCATCTGTTGACATTCTCATGACAGACGACCTGTCGGGTTATTCCCTGTTGCCATAACACTAAGTTACTCATAATGTCTGGAAACACAATATCAGTCTACACCTCGGGCAAATCTATTAGGGATGTGGCTGGGAGCTGTGTTTGCAGTTTACACCCTTCTCCCTTTGTTCACCAGGCCCAGAATAGCTCAGCAACCCTGTCCCAAAGGCAGACAGAATGATATTCCAAATAAGACATTGTAAAAGAAAAGCTTTTTGCGGTTTTCCAGGAGAATAATCCTGATGTTCACCACAGAGAGTAAATGTATATGACAATCTTCCAATCTTCTACATATTATCTTCTCTGTTTTTGCAGTTACAGTGCTTTATAATGCATAATGCATTAATGCATTTGTTTTCTACTGCTGTAGTAAATCAGTCTGTACTGTCTAACAACTCATTCAGATGACCTATATGATCAGACACGAAAACACATTTAATCCCATTGAGAATATGATATAGTTTATATGGGAAAAGCACTCCGAGGCACACACTCAGGCATTGTGTTGATGTTCTCAAGATGCCTCTCCCTGATCCCTGCATGTAGCCGTGCGTTCTGTGCACAGCTGTGAGTCCCAGCTGCCTTTACACTCAGTTGACTCCAACCACTCTACCACAGCCCCAGGCCCCAGGGGGAAGACATCTGTAATACAGTCACTCACTGGGAGGCCTCCTCCATTAGTCACATGTCATAAACAAACAAATAGACACACCAATAAAAACATAAACAGGAGTTGATGAATAATTCATAAAGCACTTGAAAACAAAGCAGTGTCCACTCCATGTGTCTTATCGCGTCTGATGTTGGGGGTTTGATGTTGCTGGAAGATCTACTAGGAGACAACTGCACTCATATGTTGTCTTGTTTTAACAATGTATAACTAGGTAATGTACTTTCAAAATATCAAAGGTCAATGCTGTCACAGGGATCTTGAGAACCCTCTCCTTAGCCACTTGAACAGCACCATCTCTTTCTTGTTGTGTAACAATGTTTCCTTTGTCTCCTTCACAGATGTACATCCAGACCACGACTTTGACCATCTCTGTGAGCCTGAGTGCCTCTGTGTCTCTGGGAATGCTCTACATGCCAAAGGTCTACGTGGTCCTTTTCCACCCGGAGCAGAACGTGCCCAATCGCAAGCGCAGCCTCAAGGCTGTCGTCACCGCAGCCACCATGTCCAACAAGTTCCCCACCAAGGGTGGCCTCCGTCCCAACGGAGAGGCCAAGTCTGAGCTCTGTGAAAGCCTGGAGACACAAGGTTAGCAGCAAAGGCCTCAGGGTTAGGGATGGAGCGAGGGGGAAATGGAGATCAGGGGGAAGAGAGGACAAAAAGACACACATTTAGTTTTTACAACACTCTGTCCTTGAGTTTATGCCTTAAAGTCAGTCAGATGTAATTTTGAGGGGAAAGTATCAGGCTTGAAAAATGAAAAGCAATGCACTTGCCTCTATATAAACTTAATTGATGGTATTGTTATTTTACACCTCAACAGCTTTGTGAAATTATCTATTGATATTTTCAGGATGTAGGGAATTGGTAGTGCATTTTGTTTCATGCCAACCCTAGTAGCATCAAGCATTGGCTGGTGCTCTGAAACGTGGCACTGTCGGCAAACAGGACATAAAGAACAGCACAGGGTGAGATGGCTCGATAGGAAAGGCTTCACATTCAGGTATCATCCTGCAGAGATGGCCATTCATATTAACTTTCCAAATCCAAATCAAATCAAATGTATTTATATAGCCCTTCGTACATCAGCTGATATCTCAAAGTGCTGTACAGAAACCCACCCTAAAACTCCAAACAGCAAGCAATGCAGGTGTAGAAGCATGGTGGCTAGGAAAAACTCCCTAGAAAGGCCAAAACCTAGGAAGAAACCTAGAGAGGAACCAGGCTATGAGGGGTGGCCAGTCCTCTTTCGGCTGTGCCAGGCGGAGATTATGACAGAACATGGCCAAGATGTTCAAATGTTCATAAATGACCAGCATGGTCAAATAATAATAATCACAGTAGTTGTCGAGGATGCAGCAAGTCAGCACCTCAGGAGTAAATGTCATTTGGCTTTTCATAGCCGATCATTAAGAGTATCTCTACCACTCCTGCTGTCTCTAGAGAGTTGAAAACAGCAGGTCTGGGACAAGTAGCACGTCCGGTGAACAGGTCAGGATTCCATAGCCGCATGCAGAACAGTTGAAACTGGAGCAGCAGCACGGCCAGGTGGACTGGAGACAGCAACGAGTCATCATGCCAGGTCATCCTGAGGCATGGTCCTAGGGCTCATGTCCTCCGAGAGAGAGAAATTAAGAGAGAAAGAGAGAATTAGAGAGAGCATACTTAAATTCACACAGGACACCGGATAAGACAGGAGAAGTACTCCAGATATAACAAACTGACCCTAGCCCCCCGACACACTACTGCAGCATAAATACTGGAAGCTGAGACAGGAGGGGTCAGGAGACACTGTGGCCCCATCCGATGATACCCCCGGACAGGGCCAAACAGGAAGGATATAACCCCACCCACTTTGCCGAAGCACAGCCCCCACACCACCAGTCTCCATTGGTGCAATAGGAGGCAAGATTATTGCTCCAGCACTTCAGCCCCATCCTACAGTAACACATCTGCCATGGTCGGAATGATCAAAATCCCTAAATGTAAAAGCGTATTCCAAATCATGAGAAAATAAGTTGATTTATGGATAGACACGCTCATTCATCCATACAGAATGACGTTTTCCTGTATCATCAGTCAATATTCCCATTACCTTTGGAGAACCAAAGCCAATGTTGAGAACATGTTCTGAATCCTCTATCCCAGTGCTATTTGAAATATGCAGTTGCACTTCCTCTGAATGTGTAGGAAACAGGAGATGAAACTCTCAATATGGGGTATGTCAAAGAGACTACTACAAGGAGATGAATAGAGTTAGAAAAAACGGCATGCCATTTGGGAATAGAAAAAATGATTATAGCACCCATGGGAAATGCTCCCCCAATTTCACAGTTTGACATCTATACCATGACCCATCTGGCCCAAGTCAGAGGACTAACAGCTGCTCTTTGTGCTTGTGTGTCAGACTGTGACGAGGGAGGAGAGCCCTGTGAGGGACTTTAGACGCTCAGGTAACGGGTGGAGAGCCTGACAATCAGCCTGCTTCTCACTCTGTATGACTGACCAATTCTCCCCCATTTACTTTGTGCCAATGTTCAGTTGGATCCCATGCCTGCCTAAGATATGTACTGTATGCACAAAAACGTACCCATGGCTATAGCACCTTGGATGGTGTCAGACATTTATCACACTAACATACACACCCTTGACCCACAGACGTCGGTAGACAATGTTGGCGTGTTGTACTGCAAATGGCCTGAGAATGTGGTAACAGCCTGATGGCAACGGATGTAGGGAGATGACACCACTGTGGGCTGAATGCAGGGGATAGCCTCGCATCCCCAGTCATTTGTTTCCCACGTTGACGAACAGAGGAATTTGCTGTAATGGGACGTAAAACAACAATAAGATGTCGGAAAAGGGGAAAGACAGATGTGTCCACAAGCTCCAATTCTTTCTGGACCATCTATTTTTTTTAATCTTGGCATCGCAGAGCATAAATATTTAAATGAGGTTAATTTATCAATGCTGCTCTGGGAGAGGTTCTGAGTGGAATGGAGAGTGCCCCCCACCCTCCCCACCTACCATTCCCCCACTACACATCCAACCCTCCAGTACTGTTGCCCCCACCCTCCCCACCTACCATTCCCCCACTACACATCCAACCCTCCAGTACTGTTGCCCCCACCCTCCCCACCTACCATTCCCCCACTACACATCCAACCCTCCAGTACTGTTGCCCCCCACCCTCCCCACCTACCATTCCCCCACTACACATCCAACCCTCCAGTACTGTTGCCCCCACCCTCCCCACCTACCATTCCCCCACTACACATCCAACCCTCCAGTACTGTTGCCCCCACCCTCCCCACCTACCATTCCCCCACTACACATCCAACCCTCCAGTACTGTTGCCCCCACCCTCCCCACCTACCATTCCCCCACTACACATCCAACCCTCCAGTACTGTTGCCCCCACCCTCCCCACCTACCATTCCCCCACTACACATCCAACCCTCCAGTACTGTTGCCCCCCACCCTCCCCACCTACCATTCCCCCACTACACATCCAACCCTCCAGTACTGTTGCCCCCACCCTCCCCACCTACCATTCCTCCACTACACATCCAACCCTCCAGTACTGTTGCCCCCCACCCTCCCCACCTACCATTCCCCCACTACACATCCAACCCTCCAGTACTGTTGCCCCCACCCTCCCCACCTACCATTCCCCCACTACACATCCAACCCTCCAGTACTGTTGTCCCACACACCCTCCCTCTCCTCCCACTACACATCCATCCCTCCAGTACTGTTGCCTCCCACACCCTCCTCTCCTCCCACTACACATCCAACCCTCCAGTACTGTTGCCTCCCATACCCTCCCTCTCCCCCACTACACATCGAACCCTCCAGTACTGTTGCCCCCCACACCCTCCTCTCCTCCTACTACACATCCAACCCTCCAGTACTGTTGCCTCCCACACCCTCCTCTCCTCCCACTACACATCCAACCCTCCAGTACTGTTGCTTCCCACACCCTCCTCTCCCCCACTACACATCCAACCCTCCAGTACTGTTGCCTCCCACACCCTCCTCTCCCCCCACTACACATCCAACCCTCCAGTACTGTTGCCTCCCACACTCTCCTCTCCTCCCACTACACATCCAACCCTCCAGTACTGTTGCCTCCCACACCCTCCTCTCCTCCCACTACACATCCAACCCTCCAGTACTGTTGCCTCCCACACCCTCCTCTCCTCCCACTACACATCCAACCCTCCAGTACTGTTGCCCCCACACCCTCCTCTCCTCCCACTACACATCCAACCCTCCAGTACTGTTGCCCCCACACCCTCCTCTCCTCCCACTACACATCCAACCCTCCAGTACTGCCTCCCACACCCTTGCCTCCCACTACACATCCAACCCTCCAGTACTGTTGCCCCCCACACCCTCCTCTCCTCCCACTACACATCCAACCCTCCAGTACTGTTGCCCCCCACACCCTCCTCTCCTCCCACTACACATCCAACCCTCCAGTACTGTTGCCCCCACACCCTCCTCTCCTCCCACTACACATCCAACCCTCCACCCTCCTCCTCTCCTCCCACTACACATCCAACCCTCCAGTACTGTTGCCTCCCACACCCTCCTCTCCTCCCACTACACATCCAACCCTCCAGTACTGTTGCCTCCCACACCCTCCTCTCCTCCCACTACACATCCAACCCTCCAGTACTGTTGCCTCCCACACCCTCCTCTCCCCCCACTACACATCCAACCCTCCAGTACTGTTGCCTCCCACACCCTCCTCTCCTCCCACTACACATCCAACCCTCCAGTACTGTTGCCTCCCACACCCTCCTCTCCTCCCACTACACATCCAACCCTCCAGTACTGTTGCCTCCCACACCCTCCTCTCCTCCCACTACACATCCAACCCTCCAGTACTGTTGCCTCCCACACCCTCCTCTCCTCCCACTACACATCCAACCCTCCAGTACTGCCCCCACACCCTCCTTCCTCCCACTACACATCCAACCCTCCAGTACTGTTGCCTCCCTCTCCTCCCACTACACATCCAACCCTCCAGTACTGTTGCCCCCCACACCCTCCTCTCCTCCCACTACACATCCAACCCTCCAGTACTGTTGCCCCCACACCCTCCTCTCCTCCCACTACACATCCAACCCTCCAGTACTGTTGCCTCCCACACCCTCCTCTCCTCCCACTACACATCCAACCCTCCAGTACTGTTGCCCCCACACCCTCCCTCCTCCTCCCACAGTACACATCCAATCCCCTCCAGTACTGTTGCCCCCACACCCTCCTCTCCTCCCACTACACATCCAACCCTCCAGTACTGTTGCCCCCACACCCTCCTCTCCCCTCCCACTACACATCCAACCCTCCAGTACTGTTGCCCCCACACCCTCCTCTCCTCCCACTACACATCCAACCCTCCAGTACTGTTGCCTCCCACACCCTCCTCTCCTCCCACTACTCACACATCCAACCCTCCAGTACTGTTGCCTCCCACACCCTCCTCTCCTCCCACTACACATCCAACCCTCCAGTACTGTTGCCTCCCACACCCTCCTCTCCTCCCACTACACATCCAACCCTCCAGTACTGTTGCCTCCCACACCCTCCTCTCCTCCCACTACACATCCAACCCTCCAGTACTGTTGCCTCCCACACCCTCCTCTCCTCCCACTACACATCCAACCCTCCAGTACTGTTGCCTCCCACACCCTCCTCTCCTCCCACTACACATCCAACCCTCCAGTACTGTTGCCTCCCACACCCTCCTCTCCTCCCACTACACATCCAACCCTCCAGTACTGTTGCCTCCCACACCCTCCTCTCCTCCCACTACACATCCAACCCTCCAGTACTGTTGCCCCCACACCCTCCTCTCCTCCCACTACACATCCAACCCTCCAGTACTGTTGCCTCCCACACCCTCCTCTCCTCCCACTACACATCCAACCCTCCAGTACCCTCCCACACCTCTCCTCTCCTCCCACTACACATCCAACCCTCCAGTACTGTTGCCTCCCACACCCTCCTCTCCTCCCACTACACATCCAACCCTCCAGTACTGTTGCCCCCCACACCCTCCTCTCCTCCCACTACACATCCAACCCTCCAGTACTGTTGCCCCCACACCCTCCTCTCCTCCCACTACACATCCAACCCTCCAGTACTGTTGCCCCCACACCCTCCTCTCCTCCCACTACACATCCAACCCTCCAGTACTGTTGCCTCCCACACCCTCCTCTCCTCCCCACTACACATCCAACCCTCCAGTACTGTTGCCTCCCACACCCTCCTCTCCTCCCACTACACATCCAACCCTCCAGTACTGTTGCCTCCCACACCCTCCTCTCCCCCACTACACATCCAACCCTCCAGTACTGTTGCCTCCCACACCCTCCTCTCCTCCCACTACACATCCAACCCTCCAGTACTGTTGCCCCCCACACCCTCCTCTCCTCCCACTACACATCCAACCCTCCAGTACTGTTGCCTCCCACCCTCCTCTCCTCCCACCCTCCAACCCTCTCTGTTGCCTCCCACACCCTCCTCCCACTACACATCCAACCCTCCAGTACTGTTGCCTCCCACACCCTCCTCTCCTCCCACTACACATCCAACCCTCCAGTACTGTTGCCTCCCACACCCTCCTCTCCTCCCACTACACATCCAACCCTCCAGTACTGTTGCCTCCCACACCCTCCCACACCCCTCTCCTCCCACTACACATCCAACCCTCCAGTACTGTTGCCCCCCACACCCTCCTCTCCTCCCACTACACATCCAACCCTCCAGTACTGTTGCCTCCCCACCCTCCTCTCCTCCCACTACACATCCAACCCTCCAGTACTGTTGCCCCCACACCCTCCTCTCCTCCCACTACACATCCAACCCTCCAGTACTGTTGCCCCCCACACCCTCCTCTCCTTCCACTACACATCCAACCCTCCAGTACTGTTGCCTCCCACACCCTCCTCTCCTCCCACTACACATCCAACCCTCCAGTACTGTTGCCTCCCACACCCTCCTCTCCTCCCACTACACATCCAACCCTCCAGTACTGTTGCCCCCCACACCCTCCTCTCCTCCCACTACACATCCAACCCTCCAGTACTGTTGCCCCCCACACCCTCCTCTCCTCCTACTACACATCCAACCCTCCAGTACTGTTGCCTCCCACACCCTGCCTCTCCCCCACTACACATCCAACCCTCCAGTACTGTTGCCTCCCACACCCTCCTCTCCTCCTACTACACATCCAATCCTCCAGTACTGTTGCCTCCCACACCCTCCTCTCCTCCTACTACACATCCAACCCTCCAGTACTGTTGCCTCCCACACCCTGCCTCTCCCCCCACTACACATCCAACCCTCCAGTACTGTTGCCTCCCACACCCTCCTCTCCTCCCACTACACATCCAACCCTCCAGTACTGTTGCCCCCACACCCTCCCTCTCCCCCACTACACATCCAACCCTCCAGTACTGTTGCCTCCCACACCCTCCTCTCCTCCTACTACACATTCAACCCTCCAGTACTGTTGCCTCCCACACCCTCCTCTCCTCCTACTACACATCCAACCCTCCAGTACTGTTGCCTCCCACACCCTGCCTCTCCCCCCACTACACATCCAACCCTCCAGTACTGTTGCCTCCCACACCCTCCTCTCCTCCTACTACACATCCAATCCTCCAGTACTGTTGCCTCCCACACCCTCCTCTCCTCCTACTACACATCCAACCCTCCAGTACTGTTGCCTCCCACACCCTGCCTCTCCCCCCCCACTACACATCCAACCCTCCAGTACTGTTGCCTCCCACACCCTCCTCTCCTCCTACTACACATCCAACCCTCCAGTACTGTTGCCCCCCACACCCTCCCTCCCCCCACTACACATCCCACCATCCAGTATAGTGGCCCCCCACACCCTGCCTCTCCCCACACTACACATGCCACCCTGCAGTGTAGAGGCCCCCCACACCTTACCTCTCCAACCACTACACATCGAACCACCCAGTACTGTTGTCCCCCATACTGTCCAAGTCGCCCCAATAAACATCCCACCCTCCAGTGTACTGGCCCCCAATGCACATCCACCCAGCTAGTGCAGTATCCCCTCACATCCTCCCTCACCTACCACTACACACCCCACCCTCCAGTATAGTGGTGCCCAATACCCCACCTCTCCCCGCAATACACGCCCACCCTCCAGTACTGTTGCCCCCCACACCCTACCTCTCCCCCATTTCACATCCCACCCTCCAGTGTAGTGGTCCCACACACCCCCACTACACATGCCAACTTCCAGTACTATTTCCCCCACACCCTCCCTCTGCCCCACCACATATCCCTGTCCTCCAGTACTGTTGCCACCCACCCACACCCTTACCTCTCCCGCCCACTACACATCCATTCCTCCAGTACTGTTGCTCCACACACCCTACCTCTCTCCCATTTCACATCCCACCCTCCAGTGTAGTGGTCCCACACACCCCTCTCCCCCCACTACACATCCCAACTTCCAGGACTGTTGCCCCCAAACCCTCCCTCTCCCCCCACTATACATCCATCCGAACAGTACCGTTTCCACCCCACCCTCCAGTATAGTGGTCCCCCATACCCCACCTCTCCCCCACTACATATCCTACCCTCCAGTATTGTTGCCCTCCATACCCTCCCTTTCCTTCCACTACACATCCCACCCTCCAGTGTAGTGGTCCCCCACATCCTACCTCTCCCCCACTTAACATCCCACCCTCCAGTACTGTTGCCCCCCACACCCTCCCTCTCTCTCAGTACACATCCCACAATCCAGTACTGTTGTCCCCCATACCCTCCCTCTCCCCGCTACACATCCATCCCTGCAGTCCTGTTCCTTCCCACACCTTACCTCTCCAACCACTACACATCACACCCTCCCTCTCGCCCAGTACAGATCCCACAATCCAGTACTGTTGTCCCCCATACCCTCCCTCTCCCCGCTACACATCCATCCCTGCAGTCCTGTTCCTTCCCACACCTTACCTCTCCAACCACTACACATCACACCCCCCAGTACTGTTGTCCCCCATATCCTCCCTCTCCCCGCTACACATCCATCCCTGCAGTCCTGTTCCTTCCCACACCTTACCTCTCCAACCACTACACATCCCACCCCCAGTACTGTTGTCCCCCATACCATCCAACTCTCCCCACTAAACATCCCACCCTCCAGTGTACTGGCCCTCCACACTCTCCCTATCCCCCACTTCACATCCTACCCTCCAGTGCAGTGGCCCCCCACACCCTCCCACTCCACCCACTTCACATCTCACGCTTCAGTGTAGTGGCCCCCCACACCCTCCCTCTCGCCCCACTACACATCCTACCCTCCAGTGTAGTGGGCCCCCACACCCTCCCTTTCCCCCCACTACACATCCCACCCTCCAGTACATTTTCCCCCCACTCATGCTGTCAGCAGTCGCCGCTCAGATTTATCTGCTCTGACTCACCCAAACTGCAAATGCTGTTGTGGACAAGATTGGCAGATATGTGTGATGATTTCAGTGTAGAACAAGTGAACTGGTGACAGATTTATTTAGAGAGGACATACCATATCGGTCAGGCCACAACTTGATAAAATAAGTAAACATTTTGTACAGTGTCTCTCACATCTGGTAATTGTGTGAGATCCACGTTCACCATGTACTGCATAGTTACACATTGTCATCTTATGCTCAATGTTATCACAATTCTCCAAGCTATCTCTATGCTTTTCCTAAATGTTTTCATTTCTATCAACGTGGTGCCACTGTTACATGCTTTGCTCGGTGCACAGAGAAAGATCTGAATATAGTTACTGAGCCTTGCATTTGAATGAGTACTATTGCATCACATACTACCCTATACTGTACTTAAAACAGGGCCGGCTCCAGGCATAAGTGGCTTTTTTCTTGGAACTGAGTCGGGGTCTCAATTTACCGTTGAGAGCAAGTTCGAAATTTGGAGAAAGTTCGAAAAAGGAGCCAGTTCGAAATTTGGTTGTGCACCCGCAATGTTTCTCTTGGTATGTCAGTCACTGACAGTCACTCAATTAGCCATGTCAGCTAACAATTTTCATATTGGTAAGTTAGTCTACCCAGCTTTCTAAACTTGTAGCAATCATGCCCAAATACTGACTGGTCACCCAGGGCACGTGCCCAGGGTCCCTGTCCTCCAGCAGAGCCCATTGGTTTTGTTAGTCACTCTCACTCAGATATACATGGCATAAGTTATGGCAAAATCTCGCTAAGGGCCCCCAAAAGGCTAGAGCCGGCCCTGACTTAAAATGAACTGCAAGGGATACTTTACCATTAAATAGTCTGTACTTATAGGTCAAGCTGCACTTACTGGTTAAATAAGTCATTCTTAAGTCACTTTCAGAACAGTACATATCCATGTGGAGACATCTCACTGGGCACGGACGTCAATTCAATGTCTATTCCACGTGGGATCAACATGATTTCATTGAACTGATGTTGTTTCCAGTGTGTGCCCAGTGGGTTGTTACAACAGCATCCTGATAAGCAATTCAATATTAGTTTTGAGAGTCAATTACTAACTATAGCCACATCTATACCCTGCTCTGCCCTACTTTCCAGTAGATCAAGGAAATCTGCATTTAGATTCAATTTACACAGTTGGCAACACATTTCCTAGGAAGTTAAATAATTATTGTAATACTAACCACACAACATGAAAAATGCTACCAGTGCTTGCTATGCATATGAATTACTCTCTTACCTCACTGTTGGTTCCACCTGTACTCCCTGTTGACACTTGTGGTCTAAGGAAGTCATGCATAAATAGAAACTGTGCCGACAATCACCTTAATGGACTGGAAGATAAGCCCCTGACAGATGGTTAAATAAGCCTTAATTGAATTGCCCAAATCTTCACCCACATCGTTTCCTTTCGCTCTTCTTTCCCTATCTTCCTCTTTCACGGCTCTATTCACAGCATTGGCCTCCAAGCAGACATACATCAGCTACAGTAACCATGCCATCTAAGAGACAGGCAGTGGAACTCCGGCTTGGAAGAATAGCAAGGACCTGCCCGTGGGGTGAACAAACACCAAAAACTGGAGCACCAAGATGCAAGAGCAGTGGCAAAGGTGGAGAAATGAGAATGAGAATAATCACTCAACATACGGAACTGATGTCACTATTTTCAAGAGGACAAGGCAAGGCAAATATATTGAATGCCAAACAAAAGCAGTGTGGGGTGGGGAAGTGGGGATGTCAGGTAGACAGTGATGTCTGCCCTCCCCATCCTCCTTGTGACATGTCAGATACACCAGGCAATTACATTTCCAAATTCAGTCAGAGCCAATGACTTCAATTCAGTGTTTTCCTTCTGGAGTTTATATAACAGCATTTCTCTTCTGGTGTTTTGTCTGAAGCTGACTAACACCCTCTTCGGTAAGAGTGAATTGAGTTTTCTCTTTGTGTGCAGCAGTGTTGTGTCTCTCTCTACCAGTAGTAATGTGCAATTATTTGCCTCCCTTTCTTCTCTGTCCTTTCCAATGCGGGTGAAATGCTGAACATAATATCAAATTAGTCAAAGCTGTCAAAAGTAGATGAAAAAGTGTGTTGTTGGTGTGGGGTAAGTCTTCATTCAAGGCCAAAATAAACTAATATTAATCCTCAGGCTCTGTAACATTAACATTATGTTGTCATCGTTTTAATGAAGGTCATAGTTGTGAAAAAGAGCCAACAAGTATGCACCTTTTCAACCTTTAACATGTATGAATATTCAGTGTTACAGCAGGGGTCCAATAAGTGTTTTCTTGTACATCAAATAAAGCGATGGATTTTCACAGATGATAGCGATATCATAGCTGACACCATCTTTACGCGCTTATATACAGTCATAGAGCATGCCTGTGGGAGCATAATGTGTACTGTGCTGTGTTTTCAAAATCTATTGAATCCAACATGTGTGAGGATTGTGGTACAACAGACACAGTGGCATTATCATGTTTTGACTATTACACACATGGTACCTTATGCAGATGAATGCAGATTAGAATACATGAAAAGGCATAAGAACTGGCTAAAAAGTAAAAGTATTGTATGTTCAACACCGCCTACTTTTTCAGTGAAATACAGCTTCAAGACTACAGCCCATAGACAGCCATGCACTGCCTCAGTGTATTCATGCTGGCATTCTCACATGTGAGAATATCATTTCATGGTCTTGTTCCATTAGAAATTCAGCAGTTCCATCTCAACGTGACGAATTTGGAATCTGTACCAGATATGTCTAACATATAGCTAGCTATTGGCGATAGGTTATGTAATGGTACAAAACACTCTTTGGAGCATCAGCAGTGTACTCTGTCTAGTGTGCACCATCCTTGGTTACGTTATTGACTCATTTGCCATGCACCTGTGATTTCCGTAATAGTGCTTGTTCCCTTAATGTTGTTCAGAGAAAGGAAGTCCCTCCACATCCACATGAGGGAATTGGGTTTAAAATCCCCTAAGGACAATATACATGCCTGTGCGGAAATCTAATTAGCATAATAAAACAATCCCCATAAGAATCTGTCAGTTTAAGCTAGAGATATCTGTTTGTTTGCATTGGATGCATCTCAATCCACCGCATCCAGCAATGTAACACTTCTGCATCTGCGTTGAAAGGTGACAGAGTTAGAGAGGTGTTTGACAGACCATGAGACATCCCGAAATAACAATTTGGACGCTACAATTATTGGTCTTTTCACAAAACCGTCTGAACGGTTTGGCCTAAAAGCTATTATGACCCCTCTATGCAAAGATGAGACTCTCACGAACAGGATGTTGTTTCCTGTTTTGGAATAACACGAACATGTCAGTGGTTTTGCTCTATGACCCCTACAAGCGACCCCCTGTATCGTCTGAGGTCCGTATGACCGATCTACCAACATCTGTCTGTAGAGTCCGAACAGTTCGGGCTATGTACTAATAACCTGTGTAAAGGTGAGACTCTGACAAACACGTAAATGTTGGTTTGTTGCTCTTGGATGTGCACAGACCTCACAAGACTCGTCTGAAGGTCCTCCGGTACCAGATGAAAAATTGAATGGAAGTATATACACTGCATTCGGAAAGTATTCAGGACCCTTGACTTTTTTCCTGATCAACCCACACAGAATACCCAATAATGACAAAGTGAAAACAGGTTTTTAGAAATGTATAAAAAATATATTTGTTTTACATAAGAATTGAGACCCTTTGCTATTAGACTCACATCCCGTTTCCATTGATCATCCTCAATGTTTCTACAACTTGATTGGAGTCCACCTGTGGTAAATTCAATTGATTGAACATGATTTGGAAAGGTCTATATAAGGTCCCACAGTTGACAGTGTATGTCAAAGCAAAAACCAAGCCATGAGGTCGAAGGAATTGTCCGAGCTCCGAGACAGGATTGTTTTGAGGCACAAATCTGGGGAGGGGTACCTAAACATTTCAGCAGCATTGAAGCTCCCCAAGAACACAACGGCCTCCATCATTGTTAAATGATGGAGTCTCTTACTAGAGTTGGCCAACTGGCCAAACTGAGCAATCGGGGGAGAAGGACCTTGGTCGGGGGAGGTGACCAAGAACCAGATGGTACTCTGAAAGAGCTCCAGAGTTCCTCTGTGGAGATGGGATAACCTTCCAGAAGGACATCTCTGCAGCACTCCACCAATCAGGCCTTTATGGTAGAGGGGCCAGACAAAAGCCACTCCTCAGTAAAAGGCACATGGCAGCCCACTTGGAGATTGAAGAAGACTCTCAGACCATGAGAAACAAGATTCTCTGGTCTGATGAAAACAAGATTGGACTCTTTGGCCTGAATGTCAAGCGTCACGTCTGAAGGAAACCTGGCTCCATCCCTATGGTGAATCCATGGTGGTGGCAGCATCATGCTGTGGGGATGTTTTTTCAGCGGCAGGGACTGGGAGACCAGTCAGGATCAAACGGATGGATGAAAGGAGCAAAGTCCAGAGAGATTCTAAATGAAAACCTACTCCAGAGCGCTCAGGACCTCAGACTGGGGCGAAGGTTCACCTTCCAACAGGACAACAACCCTAAGCACACAGCCAAGACAATACAGGAATGGCTTTGAGTGACCCAGCCAGAGCCCGGACTTGAACCCGATCAAACATCTCTGAATATAGCTGTGCAGCGATGCTCCCCATCCAACCTGACAGAGCTTGAGTTGATCTGCAGAGAAAATTGGAAGAAACTTCCTAAATTGTCACGGTTTTCCTCCTCTTCATCTGAAGAGGAGAGGTGAGAAGGATCAGAGGACCAATATGCGGCATGGTAAATGTCCATGGTTCTTTTAATAAGAAAATCTCAACATGAACACAACTACAAAACAAGAAACGTGAAAACCCGAAACAGTCCCCCGTGTGGCACAAACACTAACACAGGAATCAATCACCCACAAAATACCCAAAGAATATGGCAGTCTAAATATGGCTCCCAATCAGAGACAACGATAAACACCTGCATCTGATTGAGAACCAATCCAGGCAACCATAGACTTACCTAGACACCTAAAAGAACACAACCCCATAAATCTACAAAAACCCCTAGACAAGACAAAACACATAAATCACCCATGTCACACCCTGGCCTAACCAAAATAATAAAGAAAACAAAGATAACTAAGGCCAGGGTGTGACATAAATACAGGTGTTCCAAGATTGTAGCGTCATACTCAAGAAGACTTGAGGCTGTAATCGCTGCCAAAGGTACTTCAACAAAGTACTGAGTAAATGGTCTGGATTCTTATGTAAATTTGATATTTCAGTTATTTATATTTAATACATCTGCAAACATTTCTGAAAACATGTTTTTGCTTTGCCATTAAACAATTTAATCAATTTTAAAATGAGGCTGTAATGTAACTAAATGTGGGAAAAGTCAAGGGGTCTGTATACTTTATGAATGCAATGGGAGACTGTTTAGTGACACAAATAAGGGCTTAAGAGTAAGCCTATACAAATATCTCCTCTCATCTGCACTGTGGCCATGCTTCATTGTTGTTAGTCATACATTATTGTTAGTTTAATTTCATCATTCTGGAAAAAATATCAGCATTAGTGTTACCACATCAAGGACAATCAGTAAATAGGGTAAGAAAAAGATTGGCAAGATTCTGTACCACAGCAATTCATATAATATGGTAATTGGAAAAATGATTCTATAAGCTCCATAAGGAAAACAACTGTAGAAGACGTTTATAAATAATATTGGATAGAAAAGGACAACCCTGTCTGTTTAATTTATGATTCTCAACACTCTGCTTCAACAATGATCGCCGATGTTGCAGCAAAATTAAATGTTTTCATTTTTCATTGTTTAAGATAAAGTATTGTGGGATTGTTTGTGTTTGTGAATATGATGATTTACTGTTTGTGCCTCCCCTTCATCTTTTTTTCCAACACTTGCAAAATAGAGTATGTAAGTGCTGATTGAACTAAATGGCAAGTTAATGTATGTTATTACAAATTAATTGATCATGTCTGCTTTATGTACTGACCTATTAAAAATGAAGAAAAATAAAAAATAAAAATGACAGTGCCTGGATATTTATGAATTATCTATAGAAAACATGAAAATGTGTTGAGCATGTTAATTTTTATACAAGATATTTATAATAAAATACTGTTTTTCAAAACAACATGCTGCTTCTTATTGTTGAGGTCAGAATATGACATGTTAATGATGACATTATCTCCGGGGAAACCACAGTGCTGTTCGAACCCTAGCCTAAGAAATGCATGGACAGGGAGAGATTTGTACTGGGGACACGCAGGCAAGTTGGAACAATTAATCATTAGTATTCTTTATCTGCAGGACACTGTAGGAAATACACAGGCAGAGGGACCAACAACGTTGCACCAGCACCACCCCTGCAGCATTCAGGAATAATTGATCTTCTTCTGCAACCCAACACAGCCAGACTCTGAGCTAACGCCATTAAAACCCCAGCCTTCATGCCTTATTTTTGTTTTCTGTTTAAAGGGATGTCACTTCTATTACAGATAATGTGGTAACATAACCTGAGTGTACAAAACAATAAGTACACCTTCCTAATACTGAGTTGCACCCCTCGTTTTACCCT
Source organism: Oncorhynchus gorbuscha (assembly GCF_021184085.1). NCBI lineage: Eukaryota > Metazoa > Chordata > Actinopteri > Salmoniformes > Salmonidae > Oncorhynchus > Oncorhynchus gorbuscha. The sequence goes on along the minus strand of NC_060175.1, from coordinate 82,295,731 downwards.
CAGAACAGCCTCAATTAATCAAATAAAATGTTATTTGTCACATGCGAATACAACAGGTTGAAATGCTTACATTGAAATGCTTACTTACAAGCCCTTAAAAAACTTGTTATGGCTGGGGGCAGTATTGAGTAGCTTGGATGAATAAGGTGCCCAGAGTAAACTGTCTGCTACTCAGGCCCAGTTTCTAATATATGCACTTTATTGGTAGATTTGGATAGAAAACACTCTGAAATTTCTAAAACTGTTTGAATGATGTCTGTGAGTATAACATAATTCATATGGGAGGCAAAAACCCGAGAAAAATCCAACCAGGAAGTTGGAAATCTGAGGTTTGTAGTTTTTCAAGTCATTGCCTTTCGAATATACAGTGTCTATGGGGTCATATTGCACGTTCTAAGGCTTCCACTAGATGTCAACAGTCTTTAGAACCTTGTTTGATGCTTCTATTGTGAAGTGGGGGCGAATGAGAGGGGAATGAGTCAGAGTTCTGCCAGAGAGGCATGAGCTGACCATGCACGTTCACATGATAGCTAATTCTCTAGTTGGAACATTGTTGAAGATTTATGTTAAAAACATCCTAAAGATTGATTCCATACATCGTTTGACATGTTTCTACGGACTGTAACGACATTTTTTTACTTTTAGTGATCGTGCGTCATGAATTTGGATTACTGTGCTAAACGTGTGAACAAAAAGGAGGTATTTGGACATAAATGATGGACTTTATCGAACAAATCAAACATTTATTGTGGAACTGGGATTCCTGGGAGTGGATCCTGATGAAGATCATCAAAGGTGAGTGAATATTTATATTGCTATTTCTGTTGACTATACAACATGGCGGATATCTGTTTGGGTTGTTTTGGTCTCTGAGTGCTGTACTCAGATTATTGCATGGTGTGCTTTTTCGGTAAAGCTTTTTTGAAATCTGACACAGCGGTTGCATTAAGGACAAGTGTATCTATAATTCCATGCATAATAGTTTTATCTTTTATCAATGTTTATTATGAGTATTGCTGTAAATTGATGTGGCTCTCTGCAAAATCACTTGATGTTTTGGAACTACTGAACATAACGTGCCAATGTATACTGAGATTTTTTATATTAATATGAACTTTTTCGAACAAAACATATATGTATTGTGTAACATGAAGTCCTATGAGTGTCATCTGATGAAGATCATCAAAGGTTAGTGATTAATTTATCTCTATTTCTGATTTTTGTGACACCTAACATAATCATTTGGTTTGCTTTCGTCGTAAAGCCTTTTTGAAATCGGACACTGTGGTGGGATTAATAAGAAGTGTATCTTTAAAATGGTGTAAAATACTTGTATGTTTGAGGAATTGTAATTTGGGGATTTCTGTTGTTTTGAATTTGCGCCCTATACTTTCACTGGTTGTTGTCATATCATCCTGTTAGCGGGATCTCAGCCCAAAGAGGTTTTAACCAACAATGCAGTTGTAATAAAATACCCCCGCAAAAAGTAAGAGATATGAAAAATAAATCATTAAAGAGCAGACGTAAATAACAATAGCGGGGCAATATCTTTACAAATAGGGGGTATCTTTACAAAGCCAATGTGTCAATGTGCACTGGTATCGAGGTAATTGAGGTAATTATGTACATGCAGGTAGGGTTACTAAAGTCACTATGCATAGATAATAACAGAGTAGCTAGTTCTAGTTTGTTGTTGATGTGGACACCAAGGACCTTGAAGCTCTCAACCTGCTCCACTACAGCCCCATCGATGAGAATATTGGTGTGCTCGGTCCTCCTTTTCCTGTCATACACAATCATCTCCTTAGTCTTGGTTACATTGAGGGTTGTTATTCTGGCACCACCCGGCAAGGTCTCTGACCTCCTCCCTATAGGCTGTCTCATCGTTGTCGGTGATCATTCCTACCACTGTCGTGTCATCAGCAAACATATTGATGGTTTTGGAGTTGTGCCTGGCCATGCAGTCATGAGTGAACATGGAGTGCAGGAGGGGACTGAGCACGCACCCCTGTGGGGCCCTCTTGTTGAGGATCAGCGTGGTGGATGGGTTGTTACCTACCCTCACCACCTGGGGGCAGCCCGTCAGGAAGTCTAGGATCCAGTTGAAGAGGGAGGTGTTTAGTCCCAAGGTCCTTAGCTTAGTGATGAGCTTTGAGGGCACTATGGTGTTGAACGCTGAGCTGTAGTGAATGAATAGCATTCTCACATAGGTGTTCCTTTTGTCCAGGTGGGAAAGAGCAGTGTGGAGTGCAATAGAGATTGTGTCATCTATGGATCTGTTGGTGCGGTATACAAATTGGAGTGAGGTTAGGTTTCTGTGATAATGAGGTTGATGTGAGCCATGACCAGCCTTTCAAAGCATTTTATGGCTACAGACGAGAGTGCTACAGGTCGGTTGTCATTTAGGCAGTGAAGACGTCAGAGCATGCTCGCTGTACACATCCTGGTAATCCGTCTGGCCCTGTGGCCTTGTGAATGTTCACCTGTTTAAAAAATGTCCCTTGGTCGGATATACGTGCTTTCAGTTCATCCCATTTATTTTCCAGTAATTGAACGTTAGCTAGCAGAACGGAAGCCAAGGGCAGATTAGCCACTCATCGCCTGATCCTTGCAATGCACCCTGATCTTTTGCCTTGAAATCTCTGCTTCCTTCTCCAGTGAAACACGGGGATCGGGGCCTGGTCGGGTGTCTGCAGTATTGGCCAATTTTAAGTGAGTAATCCCAGTTCTGATGTCCAGAAGCTCTTTTCGGTCATATGAGATGGTAGCAGCAACATTATGTACAGAACAAGTTAATTAAAAAAGTATATATATATCTATAAATAGCATGATTGGTTGAGAGCCGATAAAGACGGCAGTCCTACCCTCCGATGCCATCATGTTATGGGGCATGAACTCTACAAGGTGTCAAGCGTTGCACAGGGATGCTGGCCCATGTTGGCTCCAATGCTTCCCACAGTTATGTCAAGTTGGCTGGATGTCCATTGGGTGGTGGACTATTCTTGATACATACAGGAAACTGTTGAGTGTGAAAAACCCAGCAGCGTTGCAGTTCTTGACACAAACTGATGAGCCTGACTACCATACCCCGTTCAAAGGCACTTAAATATTTTGTCTTGCCCATTCTCCCTCTGAATTGTACATATACAAATAGTGCAAATATTCAAATTTCAAAAGTTTCCTTTGAATGGAGAGAAGGATTGCTACTTCCCAACAACACCAACCCCCACAAATACAGCGAGACAAAGAAACGGCTGTAGAAAACAATTTGAAGTGGAAAACACATTATAGCACAGAATATTTTTTTACAAGGATTTTTCAAGTGATTAATCATGTTAGTGATGACAGCAGAAAAAATAGATCCGTTGCACCAGCTCTGCTATTTTATACCATTGTTCTTAGTGCATAATTATTCATGATAATTGCTTGCGAGGCAGAGACAAATGAGCACAATGTAGATCATCTTAAATGAGTTCAATAAGAATCTGATCCCTACCTACCCAGTTTTGTTCCCAATTAACTGTATACTGTTCCAACCCTAAATGGTCCTTTACATCTGCAGATCACAATATGTATGGTAATAACTATTCATTTTGAGCATAAAAGGTAAGGGAAATACCAGATGTGACAAGGAGATCAATGGAACACAGACAATGGGGCACCATTCAAAATATCTGATCTAACAAAGTGGATATTCGTTATTTTCATCATGATGTGCGTGTTCTAACAAGCACACTAAAATACAATTTAGATATATTTGTCTGTTTTCGCTGAATATTATGTAGAAGTTGTCCTTTTCTGGTTTAGAAAATAATTATGCTAAATGGTAACTCCCATTCGTGTACGCTGGTAACATTGCTAACCATATAGAAATGGGTGGGAGTCTTTTTAAATGTAATGCAGTTGGTTGGTAACGATGGTAACGATGACATGAACATTGGGCTTGACATACATACCAGCATAGTGTGAAATACACATACTGTATAAATCTTCTTAGGGATAGCCCCCTTTTTTTCAATTTTTGCCTAATATGACATACCCAAATCTAACTGCCTGTAGCTCAGGCCCTAAAGCAAGGATATGCATATTATTGGTACCATTTGAAAGAAAACACTTTGAAGTTGGTGGAGATGTGAATTGAATGTAGGAGAATATAACACAATAGATCTGGTAGAAGAAAATACAAAGAAAAAAACAACCCGTTTCTTTTTCTACCACCATCTTTGAAATGCAACAGAAAGGTCCCACTTCCAGCCATCACTCTGGTAATTCCGATGGTGTCCAAAAGATGGCAGCAGTGTATGTGTAAAGTTTCAGACAGATAACTTGAAGTATGAGCTAACTACATGACATTTACTGTGAAGTCATCCAGGTACATTTGGGCAAATCGTGAAGGAGACATTTGCAATCATATGACATTTTTTCTGCAAGAATATCATCAAATCTGTATACTTGGACTTTGATTTAGCTTTTCCAGTATTAGTAGCCATATTACAAGTTCAACATTTGTAAAACAACCAGTTCTCATAACTTCAGAACTCTGAATCTTCTTAGAATTTTTGTCCAAAAGGAAAAGGCATGCTGTAGCAAAAAGTTAGCATCTACATTTTGCGAAAGATACAGGGAGATTTAAGCCAATTTAAGTCAAAACTGTAACTAGGCACTCAAGAACATTCAATGTTGTCTTGGTAAGCAACTCTTAGTTTATATTTGGCCTTGTGTATTAGGCTATTTTCCTGCTGAAAGGTGAATTTGTCTCCCAGTGTCTAGGATTTTGCCTATGCTTAGCTCTATTCTGTTTATTTTTATTTAAAAAACTCCCTAGTCCTTGCTGATGACAAGCATACCCATAGGATGATGCAGCCACCACCTTGCTTGAAAATATGAATGATGGTACTCAGTGATGTGTTGGATTTGCCCCAACATAAAGCTTTGTATTCAGGACATAAAGTTGAGTTCTTTACCACATTTTTGGCAGTTTTCCTTTCTTGTCAAACAGGATGCATATTTTGGAATATGTTTTATTCCGGTAATAAGCTTCCTTCTTTTCAATCCATCATTTAGGTTAGTATTGTGGAGTAACTACAATGTTGTTGATCCATTCTCAGTTATATTGTAACGTAGACGCTGGGAGTGGAGAAGCAGGTGCAGGTGGTAACTTCAATATAACAAACATGGAGGGATACAACGTAGGAGTAGAGTCTAGACATGAACAACAGAAACAACACTGCCAGGGGACAAAACCTAATGGAGTGCCAGATAAAGGGGAGATAATGAGTGAGGTAATGGAGTCCAGGTGTGCCTAATGATGAAGCGTAGTGAGAAAAAAAATCTCAATTTAATAAATGTTATATTCAGGCTGTAACAGAAAATGGGGAAAAGGTCAAGGGCTGTGAATACTTTCTGAAGGCACTGTAACTGTCAGAGAGCAACACACAGTGTAGTTGATCTGTTATGTTGTGTTATGTCAGATGTAAACACATCTAACCTTGACACTAAAACTAATCTGAATTTATATTGTGTACATTTTCATATGACATATGACATTTATCTGTCATTTTATATGTGGTGTATCCTTGTTGGTATTAAAGGAACAGATAGAGAATGCTACTAGTGCATATGTTTAAGATGCTGCCAGACAGCATATCCCATCCAGGCAATCGTATGGCCTAGGGCCAAACCTGAGATTCTGCAACAAACCTGATATTCAGGCAATGCTCATAATAATCTACATCATCATCTACACTGTTGAATCATAAAACCAATGTGGTGTGCTAGAGGAAATGTTGTCAGGGGATTGCAAGGAAGATGAATGGAAGCGAGAGACAGAGACAGAAAACTGAAAAGTACAAGAGATTGAGGTGGATTTATTGAAAGACTGTAAAGCTCCTCAAGGCCAAACCAGTGCTGGGGCTTGCTGCAGTACATGGTGAATGCTAAGTGATCTTTTGAGCTCTGTCCAGAAACAACTGTATAGCACAACATTCATACTTTTTCAATTGTTTTATTACCATGACTACAAGTATAATTGAAAGTTAATGATGGTCTAATTTAATGTACACTGAAATAATGGTCCTGTAAAATGTATGTTAACAGATATTGTGACATATAAGAGACATATGTAATAAACATTCAAATACTATGTGTCACACATATACTGTATGAGCATGTAAGGTAACATATATTATGACATATAAAGGGCATTGTAACATATACGCAGGTAGTCAGGAAGCAGGTGCAGAAGGTGACTTTAATAATAATGAACATGAAGATAATACAAAACAGGAGAAGTGTACTGAACGTAACCAAAACCAATACTGCCTGACTGCTGAGGCTACAGAGGGCTATATGAAGGGAGAATAATCAGGGTGGTGATGAAGTCCAGATATGAGTAACGATGGGGAGCAGGTGTGCGCAATGTGGGTTGACAGGACCCATGGTTAGTAGACCAGCGACGTTGAGCGCCAGAGGGAGGGAGAAGGAGTAAGCACAACAGGCAAATTATATATATGTAATTCACATTTCAATACTACATGGGTCACACATAGACTATATGATCATAAAAGTATTATACATATATGCACATATGTGTATACATAAGGCAGAAATATATGTCCCATATTTGAAAATGGCAAATTGTTGTATATTTCAACATACAGTGCCTCGAAAAGTATTCAGACCCATTTACTTTTTCCACATTTTGTTTACTGTCAGGACCCGGTTACGAACCCGGGCCTCCGGAGTAAAAAACAGTTACTTAACCAACTGAGCCACGAATAGTCGGCAGAACCCAGAAGATGAGGCAGACACAGCAGTACTTGAGACGGTGTATTTAATTAGGTAAAAAGTGAAGTTCTTCAGGAAAACATGTAACTCCACAACCTCAAAAGGAATCCTACAAGAACAAAGGTAATCCTCCAAGACAAAAAAGGTAAATCCACAAGGTGGAAGGTAAAGCACAAAAAGCCTCAAAAGATACTCAAAAAACAAACAAACAAGAACAAAAAACAGAATTCCACAAGAGAGTCCACCGGGATCAACAAGAGTTCTCAGAGTACTAGGGCTGGGTGCTAACATACAAACACAGAGCAAAGAACAGAGGAAAACAAAGAATTTAAATACAATCAGGGGAAATGAGGCACAGGTGCAAATAATAATGGGGATCAAGGGAAAACAAAAGGTCAAAAGGCACAATGGGGGCATCTAGTGACCAAAAACCGGAACAACCCTGGCCAAATCCTGACAGAATCCCCCCCCCTAGGAACGGCTCCTGACGTTCCTACCAGCTCTCTCAGGGTGGAGGGCCCTGAACTGACGAATGAGGTAAGGGTCCAGCATGTCTTTGGCAGGAACCCAGGAGCGCTCCTCGGGACCGTAGCCTTCCCAGTCCACCAGATACTGCCAGGACCGCTGCACCCGGCGGGAATCCAGTGTCCGATGGACGGTATAAGCCGGCTGGCCTCCAATGACACGAGGCGGAGGGGGAGGTCTGTCTGCCGGGACAAGGGGAGAAAAAACAACAGGTTTTAATAAGGAAATGTGAAATGTGGGATTAATCTTAAGGGATCTGGGTAAGTGTAGGCGATAAGAAACTGGGTTAACTGTCCTGGCAACCTTAAAGGGACCGATGTATTTTTGGGACAGCTTGCGAGACTCCACCCGTAGTGGTAAGTCTCTTGTGGAGAGCCAGACTCTCTGGCCGGGGCGCAGGGTAGGCCCGGGACGGCGACGTCTGTTGGCTTGTTGTTGGTACCTCTGTGAGGAACGCATAAGATTAAGACGGGTCTTCCTCCACATAAGCCGACAGCGTCTGACGAACTTCAAGGCTGAAGGCACTCTGACTTCTGCCTCCTGGTCCGGGAACAATGGAGGGGCATAGCCAAACTGACACTCGTGCGGGGACATACCAGTGGAGGAGGAGCGCAAGGTGTTGTGCGCGTATTCGGCCCAAACAATGAAGGACGACCATGTGGACGGGTTGTTACGGGTCATACATTTCCCTATGTAATGTATGTTTTTCGGCTGTCCCCATAGGAAAACCCTTTTTAGGTTCCAGGTAGAACCCTCTGAGGAAAGGGTTTTAAATGGAACACAAACGGGTTATACCTAGAAGCAAAACGGGTTCTTCAAAGGATTATCCTGTGGGGACAGCTGAAAATCCCTTTCGAGTTCTATTTCACACCTTTTTCTCGAAGAGTGCATGAACACAATGGCGTAAAATGTGGCTGTCTATTCTAGTATTATTTATGATATTCATGTTGATACTGTATCTATGGTACCATGTATTTTTCCAATAGGATTATAAGCTAAATGAATCAAACCTTTCCCCCTTTTCCCACCTGTCTATCCTTGACACAGACAGCCCAGTAGGCTGCACAAGTGACTTAATATGCACTTCATGGTTGACAATTCAAAAGAGATTGATGTATTTGGTCTGCACGAAACGATGAGTCATACAGCAAAACACATTCACAAACAGCAGGCGTTTCACAGTATGGTGCTGTCTGAGACATGTGTAATATGCAAATGTTATCAAACGTTTACAATGTAAACTATGCCTATTCCATATAAAGTGCTCACAATTACGTATTATTTGATAACATTGAAAGGATATCTATTTGTTTTAATCCATGTCAGTCCAAAGGAATAAAAGCGTGACCAGTAACCTTAAGAGGCTAATGATGATCCTGTAACAGGATAGGTGTTAGTTCACTCCTCTATAGTCACTGATGACCTGTAATCCCCAGGTGCATATGCCTTTACCCTCGTATAAAAAAAGGGTTCTTTGACTATCCCCACAAGAGAACCCTTTTGGGTTCCATGTAGAACCCTCTGTGGAAAGGGTCCTTCATGGAACCAAAATGGTTCTTCAAAGGGTTTTCCTGTGGGGACAGTCAAATAAACCTTTTAGGTTCTAGAGGGCACCTTTTTCGAAGAGTATACATGAACTCAGCTCATACGGGAGGACAGCCTGCATGCACAAAGAAGAAGAATAATAAAGTGTAGAGATATTCTGCTACTGGCTTTACTGTGTCTGGAAAATATAAATATAAAGGACACGGGATGTTGCATGATATGGAGTCAATAAAAACATGAAAGGTACTGCATTTGGAAATGAAAGGACAGACAGTATTCATATTCATATTATGAATCAAATCAACCTGGACTCGAAGGTAGACCTAAAATAGTAAACATAAATCTGTCTCCCCCCATTTTGTATGATATGTTATGTTTTGTATGGTACGTATTCATTTGTAGTCCATCTTCCATTTCATATGATATTTTACGAATTGCAAAAAGGTTTTAACCGTCGAGGCAATTTCTGCATCCCTGAAGAAATCTAATTAGCTCAATAAATAATCACCATCAAAATCTGTCTCTTTAAGCATGACCTCCATCTCTGCAGTGGAAGGTGACCTGAGCTACAGCGGTGTTTGTCAGACCATGAGACATCCCGAAAACTGGTCTGCTCATGTCTACATTCTAATATGACCACTCTAAGGAAATAACATGTAAATTGCATTCAGAAAATATTCAGACCCCTTGACTTTTTCCACATTTTGTTATGTTACAGCCTTATTTTAAAATAGATTAAATACAAAATGTCCCTCATCAATCTACACACAATACCCCATAATGACAAAGTGAAAACAGGTTTTCATAAATGTTTGCAAATGTATAAAAATAAAAACAGAAATACCTTATTTACGTAAGTATTCAGACCCTTTGCCATGAGACTTTAAATTGAGCCTAGGTGCATCCTGTTTCCAATGATCATCCTTGGAGATGTTTCTACAACTTGATTATAGAGTCCACCTGTGGTAAATTCAATTGATTGGACATGATTTGGCAAGGCAAACACCTGTCTATATAAGGTCCCAGAGTTGACAATACATGTCAGAGCAAAAACCAAGCTATGAGGTTGAAGGAATTGTCTGTAGAGCTCCGAGGCAGGATTGTGTTAAGGCACAGATTTGGGGAAGAGTACCAAAATAATTCTGCAGCATTGAACGTCCCCAAGAACACAGTGGCCTCCATCATTCTTAAATGGAATTAGTTTGTAACCATCAAGACTCTTCCTAGAGCTGGTCGCCCGGCAAAACTGAGCAATCAGACCTTGTTCAGGGAGGTGACCAAGAACCCACTGGTCACCCATTGGACAGAGCTCCAGTGTTCCCATGTGGAACCTTCCAGAGTGACAACCATCTCTGCAGCACTCCACCAATCAGGCCCTTATGTTAGAGTGGCCAGACGGAAGCCACTCCTCAGTAAAAGGAACATGACAGCCCACTTGAAGTTTTCCAAAAAGCACCTAAAGCACTCTCAGACCATGAGAAATAAGATTCCCTGGTCTGATGAAATCAAGATTGAACTCTTTGACCTGAATGCCAAGTGTCGTGTCTGGAAGAAACCTGGCACCATACCTACGGTGAAGCATGGTGGTGGCAGTGTTATGCTGTGGAGATGTTTTTCAGAGGCAGGGACTGGGAGACTAGTCAGAATCGAGGGAAAGATGAACGGAGCAAAGTACAGAGACATCTTTGATGAAAACCTGCTCCAGAGCACTCAGAACATCAGACTGGGGCGAATGTTTACCTTTCAACAGGACAACGGCCCTTGTCGAGCCAAGACAACGCAGGAGTAGCTTCGGGACAAGCCTCAAAATATCCTTGAGTGGCCCAGCCTGAGCACGAACTTGAACCCAATCGAATATCTCTGGAGAGACCTGGAAATAGCTGTGAAGTTATGTTCCCCCTCCAACCTGACAGAACTTGAGAGGAACTGCAGAGAAAAATGGGAAATATTTCCCAAATACTGGTGTGCCAAGCTTGTAGCGTCATACCCAAGAACAGTCGAGGCTGTAGTCGCTGAGAAAGGTGATTCAACAAAGTACTGATTAAAGGGTCTGAATACTTATGTAAATGTAATATCTCAGTATTTATACCTTTGACTTATTTGCAAAAATGTCTAACACCCTGTTTTTACTTTGTCATTATGTGGAATTATGTGTAGACTGATGAGGGAAACAAAAAATGTCATCAATTTTAGGGTAAGGCTGTAAAGTAGCAAAATGTGGGAAAAGTTGAGGGTTCTGAATACTTTCCGAATGCACTGTGGATGTCATTGGTTTTGCTCTATGACCCCCACAAGCATCACTGGACTTCTGTCTGTTGCGTGCAAACAGTTTGGACTACATATTAATATGACCTCTCTGTGGAAAGGTGAGTCTTTTAGAAACACATACTGTTGTTTCGCTCTAGGATGCCCACAAGCTTCACAAGAATTGCCTGAAGGCAGCCTTTGTACCAGGTAACAAACATATGGAGGTACATATTACATTTACATTTAAGTCATTTAGCAGACGCTCTTATCCAGAGCGACTTACAAACTCCATACAAACGTTGCTTGATGTTTGACACTTAGGCACAATATTTCCCAACTTTGCATACAAATGCTGTAAGATAATGTAAGATATAACCTGTATAGTAAATCTTTATAAAACCACCTGCAGAATTTGCTGATCTCTTTAGATGTTTAACAGTAACCCTGGTAACGGTAACTATCGTAAGCGTAGTTCCTGTTACCATAGTAGTCCTGGTCTACTAACTAACTAACTACATATGGAAGTAGTTTAGTGCATAATGTGTAAAAAAAAGAAAAAGATTTAAAAAATATATATGTATAGTTTCCTGATCTTTCTCTCAGATATAGAACAAACACTTCAAACTAAACTTTTTATTAAAATGTTTTAACTTTCCATGTATGAATCTGTTATTCAAAGGGATAATAGTAGTAAGGCCAAGATCAATGTTTCATCAAATATATATTTTTTATACACACTACCGTTCAAAAGTTTGGGGTCACTTAGAAATGTCCTTGTTTCTGAACGAAAAGCACATTTTTTTTACCATTAAAATAATATCAAATTGATCAGAAATACAGTGTAGACATTGTTAATGTTGTAAATGACTATTGTAGCTGGAAACAGACGATTTTTTATGGAATATCTACATAGGCGTACAGAGGCCCATTATCAGCAACCATCACTCCTGTGTTCCAATGGCATGTTGTGTTAGCTAATCCAAGTTGATCATTTTAAAAGGCTAATCATTAGATCAATAGAAAACCCTTTTGCAATTATGTTAGCACAGCTGAAAACTGTTGTGCTATTTAAAGAAGCAATAAAACGGGCCTTATTTAGACTAGTTGAGTATCTGGAGCATCAGCGTTTGTGGGTTAGACAGGCTCAAAATGGCCAGAACAAGTAACTTTATTCGCAAACTCGCCTATGTAGATATTCATTTAAAAAATCAGCCGTTTCCATCTACAATAGTAATTTACAACATTAACAATGTCTACACTGTATTTCTGATCAATTTTATGTTTTTTAATGGACAAAATGAATGGACAGAAATGGCTTTTCTTTAAAAAACAAGGACATTTCTAAGTGACCCCAAACTTTAAAACTGTGGTGTGTATAAAGGGGCCCTAAAATTACAAATGAAATAGCTAAATGATCCTTGGTACTGTTTTACCATCTTATTAAAATAATTCCATATGATAGCTTATAATCACAGGTTGAATCATTCCAAGATACCTCTTTTTATTACCCAGAGATGAAAAGAGTTAGTGCAACGGTTTTCCTCCTCCTCTTCACTTGAGGAGGAGAAGCGAGAAGGATCAGAGGACCAAGATGCGGCGTGGTAAGTGTTCATGATGTTTATGTTAATGACACACTGAACACTAAAATACAAAAACAATAAACGTAACGTGAATAACCAAAACAGAAAACCGTACCGTGTGGTGAACAAACACAGACATGGAAACAAACACCCACAAACCAACAGTGAAACCCAGGCTACCTAAGTATGATTCTCAATCAGAGACAACTAATGACACCTGTCTCTGATTGAGAACCATACTAGGCCGAAACATAGAAATCCCAAAATCATAGAAAAACAAACATAGACTGCCCACCCCAGCTCACGCCCTGACCATACTAGATAACGACAAAACAAAGGAAATAATGGTCAGAACATGACAGTTAGCCATTAACAGAATATCTCTATCTCCTCTCAAGTGTTTCTCTCGAGGAATGAGTCGTACTCTTTATTACTTCTTGTTTTTGCTTTACCTTACAGAAAGGCAACATAAATACATTCTGATGATGGGGACTGAGACGTTATGAAACGTGGGAATACATAAATAAAGTGGGAATAAATGTCTGGTGCTGTCAGTCATAGAGTTATTTAGTCTTTGTTATTTAGTCTTTGGTCTCCACCAGGCAAAGGCTTGACAAAGTCAAATGAACATTCAATTTAGTTTGATATTGGATTGAGTTGTCAAAAACTGTTCTCAATTTGAGATAAAACAAACTTTAAAATGAGTCCCAAAAAATATATACATTGATAACTTTTTGCTAATTCAACCAAATGACAAACATTGATGAAACATGATTACATGAATGAATAAAGGAATTTGAAATAACTTGCAAACCAATGGACAACACATCCCATTTTTGCCCTGAAGGTTGACTTCAATGTTGTTCAATTTCAGCACTAATTTGATTGCAAATTGAAATAAACATGATTAAGTATGATTTTTACGAGAATGTTTTCACAAGGATCATACAAATACACAGTTTACAGCAGGTATAAAAGTGAAATGCTTGGGTGCTAGCTCCCTCTACAATGCAGTACATTAGTCAATATCAATAATATCAATAATAACAATAAAAAGAGTCAAGTCCAAAATAACAAGTAATTGGAGAGGTAGTATGCATAGTAATAATGGACTGTATTTACAAATATAAACTGAGTAGTGACTTGGTCATGCAGTGGAATAAACAGTATTTAATAGAACAGCAGTGTTGACTAGGTGTGTGTGTGTGTGTGTGTGTGTGTGTGTGTGTGTGTGTGTGTGTGTGTGTGTGTGTGTGTGTGTGTGTGTGTGTGTGTGTGTGTGTGTGTGTGTGTGTGTGTGTGTGTGTGTGTGTGTGTGTGTGTGTGTGTGTGTGTGTGTGTGTGTGTGTGTGTGTGTTTATGAGGTGCAAATAGTCTCTAAGGTGCAGGGAGACAGCTAGAGTTAGCTGTTCAGCAGTTTGATTGCCTGGTGTTAGTAGCTGTCTCAGAGCCTGTTGGTCCAAGACCCAATGCTTTAATACCACTTGCCAGATGGTAACAGAGTGAATAGTCCGTGGCTCGGATGACTGGGGTCCTTGATGATCTTTACGGGCCTTCCTGAGACCCCGCCTGGGGTAGATGTTCTGAAGGGCATGGAGCTTGTTCCAGTGATGTATTGGGCCATCTAGACCACCCTCTGTAGAGCCTACTGGTTGAGGGCAGTGAGGTTGCCATACCAGGCGATGATAAAGCCCCCCTGACCACCCTTTGGATCTGCTGGAGCTGTATGCAAATTGGAGTGGGTCCAGGGTGTCACTTCATTATGATAGAAGTGAGTGCTACAGGGCGAGTAATTTAGGCAAGTTACCTACATTTGTTTGGGTACAGGGGCAATGGTGGACATGTTGAATCATGTGGGGATCCCAGACTGGGACAGGGATACCGTCTGGGCCGGCTGCTTTGTGAGTATTCACATGCTTGAGGGTCTTACATCGGCCACAGAGATTGAAAGCTCACAGTCCTCTACAGCAGCGTGGGCCCTTGTATGAGGATGGTGTTGATTACGTCGAAGCAAATATAGAAAGTATTTAGCTCATCTGGGAGAGAGGTATCCGTGTTAGATGGACAGCTAAGCTAGAATCCACTTATCACGTCAATGTCTCAACATATCATGCATGTGTATATAACACGTATAATATTGGATCTTTTGCTCAGTGTTGATTATGTCTTACACACCATGCAGTACATGATCGCCGTCCATCAAATATTCATAGACATTAACATTTTCACTGAACCGGAATGCAATGATTGAAATTCAAGCGGCACATCCCGACCACAAGCAATCTAAATCACACAGGCAGAAATTCATTATGGATAATAACAGCATTTTCTGGACCTCAAATAAACTTAACAAACCTCAAGGCAGCATAATAAGAGCTGATACAGTAGCTATATGAGAGATGAATATTCCCTGGCCATAGCTCCAGGCCCCCTCTTTAGGAGTCAGTATGAGCTGTTCAGGAAGGCAATCAAGAGCCCCTTACCTGTCTTTCAAGGTTGAAATGACATCAAACATTAGAAAGATTGTCTGAAATGACAAAAAAGGTACTTTTACTAACTCATTCTCAGAGTGTGGATAGTCTCAAAATGTGTTATGTATGAGTTTGTAACACAACTCCCAGTTGACATTATCATTGTAAACATATTGTAACATCCTTTGGTACAACAAAAGCCCATTCAGCAAATTATCATGTTTAGGTACAGTACCAGTCAAAAGTTTGGACACACCTACTCATTCAAGTTTTTTTTATTTATTTGTACTATTTTCTACATTGTATAATAATAGTGAAGACATCAAAACATGAAATAACACACATAGAATCATGTAGTAACCAAAAAATTGTTAGACAAATCAAAATATATTTTATTTTTGAGATTCTGCAAAGTAGCCACCCTTTGCCTTGATGACAGCTTTGCACACCCTTGGAATTCTCTCAACCAGCTTCATGGGGTAGTCACCTGGAATGCGTTTCAATTAACAGGTGTGCCTTGTTAAAAGTGAATTTGTGGTATTTATTTGAGCCAATCAGTTGTGTTGCGACAAGGTAGGGGTCGTATAGAGAACATAGCACTATTTGATAAAAGATCACGTCCATATTTTGACAAGAACAGCCAAAATAAGCAAAGAGAAATGACAGATAATCATTACTTTAAGACATGAAAGTCGGTCAATGTGCAGTCACAAAATCCATCAAGTGCTATGAGTAAATTTGCTCTCAAGAGGACCGCCACAGGAAAGGAAGACCAAGAGTTACATCTGCTGCAGAGGATAAGTTAATTAATGTTAACTATAGAATCATGGTTACTTCATGATTCCATATGTGTTGTTTCATAGATTTGATGTCTTCATTATTATTCTACAATGTTGAATGAGTAGGTGTGTCCAAACTTTTGACTGGTACTGTATATCTGAGAATATAGGAATGTAAGGAGTATGAGTAAAACACTTGTGTGTGCATGTCTATGCGTGTTTCAGTCAGGAGGGAGGAGGCTCTTCAGCTTGTCGACTCCCTCTCCCTTTATCTCCGCTCCAGCCACCCCAGTGTAGTATTTACATGTTCACTTGGCTATGCTACCAGAGGGGACGGCCCACATGTCTCTCTGAACCGTCGGAATAATTTATCCCAACAGCCATTCTTATAAAAAACCCATCTATATTAATAAGTCGCCTCCGAGAACTCAGATCACTGCATGAATGTGCTTGTCGCTCCATCATCGTGGAGGTGTCTAAGCAGGTGTAGGCACAGCAGGGAAACCGTGTGGTTTCAGCTCGTGGTCAATACCGTAGGTCAGAGGTCGAGAGGAGGCCTGTGAACATTAAAAATCCACCATTCTTCCATCTGATGGTTTTTGATCTGTTTGCAAAACCATGCAATTCTAGTAATGGATATATGGTGATTTGATAACAGAGAGAGAGTGTGTTTTTCAGACCGAGAGGTAATCAAAGGAGTTTATACAAGTATTTTGCTGTATACAAATAAAATAAAAAATACACTACCGAGCACTGAAACAATGCTACTGGCAAACAGATCAGAGGAAAAGTGGGTTTAGCAGACTGTATGCCTGGTACATTGTGCAGTGCATCCTGTAGACCATGAATACCATTACACCATAAACCAATCGTTTCTCATTCACAGACACATTCATCCTTTATAGTTGGACGAACAAACATATTGTGAGAAAATAACAGCAAACGTATGCTCCTGCTGTGGAGTCATCCCAGACACAAACAAGGTTTCCATCCAACCATTTCATGCTTATGAATTACATGACACATAAGAAGAACTCACAACAGACCTGATGGAAACTTTTGTCGGTAAAATGTCGACAAAACAAAATATGCTAGACAAGGGTGGATCAATGTTTGATCTGTGAAATTGATTATGAGACAATTGCAGTGAAAACACCTTCATGCGCAAATATTCATATAACAACCATCATATCAAATTAAACTTGGAGTCAAGCGATGATATGTTACGTTGTAGGCCTACCACCATGAGGTGGAAAAGCATGTTGAGATTATTAGCCAATTCATTAAGTTATGATTAA
This sequence comes from Oncorhynchus gorbuscha, assembly GCF_021184085.1. Classification (NCBI taxonomy): domain Eukaryota; kingdom Metazoa; phylum Chordata; class Actinopteri; order Salmoniformes; family Salmonidae; genus Oncorhynchus; species Oncorhynchus gorbuscha. Next base: position 82,278,500 of record NC_060175.1, on the reverse strand, counting down.
TTTAACAAGGTGCTAATTAAGTGCACAGTGATCATGCATATTTGCAGTAACTATTGAGGGTAGGCTATTATTTTAATGCTGATGACATGATGATAGGTGCTCGGCTGCCAATCATTAAATCAAAATCGTTTTTTTGTCATTTATATCTCCTCATTTAACCTACCCCGTCCACTATCAGCAAACTCTTGTCTAGAGAAAGCCTGTGCCAAAACCTGAGTGGGCAAGTTTGTTATTTAAGGCAACGTTTTTGTGACAAAACCATCGGAAGAGTTAAAAATGCAACGGAAACATATTGAACTTAATTTTCTAAATGCTGTACATGAGAATTAGGTGCAGACATGCTGTGCACTACGTCATCATGCAGAACATTTTATCTGCAACAAGTCCGTTTGATGGAAAGACACCTTTGGTGGGAATATGAGTATATTATTTTTTAGAATAGTTGCAAGAAAATCTGTTGCTAATTGGATGGAAACCGAGCTACAGACATGGATCACCCCCACCCACCTTATCTCCTGTCAGTTTAAAATGCCACCTACAGCATGTCTACTGCTCCCGTCAGACAGATATACAGCCAGTTAAGCTTAACTCCTGGCATGCTGTATTCATGTAGCTGCCCTCCACATCATCATCATCATCATCATCAAAAGACAGTGTGTATTGTGTAACCGACCGAGGGTAAAGTCAGTAACCGTTCAATCACCTCAGAAGCAGAGGAAATATTTGGTCTTCATTAGCCTGTAGGGGCCATGGTCAATTATACAGCAGGTCAACCCTATTCAGAGATCGGTTTAATTCCAGGACAGGAATTCCTGTTACGGAGGTCTTTGAATCATACCTCTCTCTCTACTGCAGGGCCCTATCTCGAGAGCTGCTGTGTGTTTAACTGTTTCTGTTATATCTAAGCTATTGAGATGAGATGAATTTAAATCGTACGACAACAGTGTATGTCCAAAAAATGGATGAGTAATACAAACGTTGGAATCTGTAAATAAGATTGCTTTCTCAAGAAGTCAGATGGCAGCAGAGGAGAGAGCTGGATGCATACCAACACGAAAATGAGCCTGTATGCAGACACATTCATTCCCCCCTTATCTACGTGAAGAAATAACCTTGGCCCCTCCATGTGTCATTGTTGCTCAGCATTCTGATGTCTCGATCTCTAAGGTAAGAGCTGTCATAACGTGGCCATTGCTATTCAACAAGCACAGTGGGTATTCAACAAGCACAAGCATTATGAAAAGGGTTTTGTACCATCCACCCACTGGGCAACCACACACTTGGTAGACTGATAGACTGGCTAGCAGTGAATAAAGTTTGTTTGTTGATCACTTCACCAATTATTTCAAACAAGTTACTGTACCTTGGCGGCCATTAAAATCTTTCCATATATTTTGTTTACGACAACATCACTCTGCACTCCTTCTAATGCATGACCATCAGCATTTCTCACTCTTCTGGGGTTGTAACTCGTTTATCTTAATGCGTAGCATTCAATGCTATTTATTATTTGGCATGAAAGTGCTGCTCCAGGATCGATGGACTCCCCCATTGATGGCTTTATGGTGCTGCAGTCTTAAACAGGGTTTTGGCATGAAACCGTTTGAGGGGGAAAATCTGCTATTGATCAACTACTGCCTCCAAATGAAGATTAAATGAGAGGCCTGCCATAAGTCTCACCTTCCAAACTCTCTCTCACTTTCATTCTCTCTCTCTCTCTCTCTCTCTCTCTCTCTCTCTCTCTCTCTCTCTCTCTCTCTCTCTCTCTCTCTCTCTCTCTCTCTCTCTCTCTCTCTCTCTCTCTCTCTCTCTCTCTCTCTCTCTCTCTCTCTCTCTCTCTCTCATTGCAATAAACAGTCAATGAACCTGTTCCTCAGCTCAACATCTGCTGTAATGGCTCCCCAGTTGTCATCATGGGCAGTGATTTACTTACAACCGGGACCCAGGTAGACCCTGAAATTTCAGGACCAGTATAGGAGTAAACAAATCTGTAATCCGTTTGGTTTGGCCTGTTTTGGTTATGCAGTGTTAGTGTTTGGAAACAACAAACAGTTATTCAATGCCAATCTGTGACAGCTTGCAAATGTGAATAGCTTGGGTCCTGGAAGGCTTTTCCTCCCTGTCTACCTTCTGCCCTGTGTGAGCCTGGCTGACATATTTATTAGAAGAATATGAGTTCACCCAGGAAATTATTCCCCAGTTGCTGTTTGGCATCTGACTTCAGCCAAACCAGAGCTGCTGCAATCAGCAGTCTGTGTGTGTCTATATTGAATGCACAGGCATTGGTCTTTCCCAAATCGGACATTATACACTGATGTGAATTTCCTGTGCTAAAGAGCATCTATTGTTGTCAGCTGTAGGGATCTGCCTTCACTTGATTCTGTTGTATCTCAAAGCTTGCCCTATATACTAAAGGTGCAGTGTAAAACAAAGGTTTGAGTCAGGTGTGAGTAGACACATTTAGATACATTCTTGAATCACAGTAATTATGATTCAGTCTGACTGCTTTGGTGAATTCCAGGGGTCCCGAAGACAGCTTTGTCAGATCATATATCTGCTAATGGTGAAATGGTTCTGAAATGGTTTCCATTTCTAGTTCTTCCTTTGCACTCTGCCTACCTTATTGTGCAAATGACAGCATGGATTCTGAGTGGCAGCGAGGGGAGGGCAGAACAGGTGGGAAATGTCTGCAGGGCCAGAGTACACAGCAGGGTTTAGACACACGTACAGTTGAAGTCGGAAGTTTACATACACTTAGGATGGAGTCATTAAAACTCGTTTTTCAACCACTCCACAGATTTCATGTTAACAAACTATAGTTTTGGCAAGTCAGTTAGGACATCTACTTTGTACATGACACAAGTAAAATTTCCAACAATTGTTTACAGACAGATTATTTCACTTATAATTCACTATATCACCAAGTTGACTGTGCCTTTAAACAGCTTGGAATATTCCAGAAAATGATGTCATTAGTCCGATATCAACATCACCTGAAAGGTTGCTCAGCAAGGATGAAGCTCCAAAACCGCTATAAAAAAGCCAGACTATGGTTTGCAACTGCATATGGGGACAAAGATCGTACTTTTTGGTGAAATGTCCTCTGATCTGATGAAACAAAAATAGAACTGTTTGGCCATAATGACCAACGATATGTTTGGAGGAAAAATGGGGAGGCAAGCCGAAAAACACCATTCCAACCGTGAAGCACGGGGGTGGCAGCATCATGTTGTGGGGGTGCTTTGCTGCAGGAGGGACTGAGGAAGGACAATTATGTGGATATATTGAAGCAACATCTCAAGACATCAGTCAGGAAGACAAAGCTTAGTCACAAAGCTTAGTCACAAATGGGACTTCCAAATGGACAATGACTCCAAGCATAGCCCTTGTTATGCAGGTGAATGAGGACCCAAAAGCGACTTGGCGAAAACAGAGTCTTTATTCCAGTAAAGGAAATAGGCAATACTCCTGGACAATCAGAGCAGAAAACAAAACATAAAAAACTTAATTCCACTCGTAGTGACGAGGACAGACTGGAGACTCGACCATTAACTGTAGGTTGCCTCGGGAAGGCACCGACCGTAGCAGACTCAGACACCTGCTCACACGCAGCATCTGAGGGAAACAAGACACGACAGGGCGAGACAAAGACACAGCACGGCGAACAATATACAAGGATCCGACAGGACAGAAACGGAAAACAAGGGGAGAAATAGGGACTCTAATCAGAGGGCAAGATACGGAACAGGTGTGAAAAGACTAGATGATTGAGTAGGGGAATAGGAACAGCTGGGAGCAGGAACGGAACGATAGAGAGAAGAGAGAGAGGGAGGGAGAGAGAAAAAAGGGAACGAACCTAATAAGACCAGCAGGGGGAAAACGAACAGAAGGGAAAGCAAAATGACAAGACAATATAAGACAAAACATGACAGCCCTGGCCTCAATCCTATAAAAATTCACCCAACTTCACATTCTTAATTGATGCACCCTTCCCGTTAGCGGGATTATTTTCGTCAACCACCGCTGAATTGCAGAGCGCCAAGTTCAAAATAAATCACTAAAAATATTTAATTTTCATGAAATCACAAGTGCAATATAACAAAACACAATTTAGCTTGTTGTTAATCCACCTGGCGTGTCAGATTTGAAAAAAGCTTTTCGGCAAACGCATACCAAACGTTTATGTAAGGACATCTCTCTCAGCAGACAAAACATTACAAACAGCTAGCAGCCAAGTTGTTTGGTCACGAAAGTCAGAAAAGCAATAAAATGAATCGCTTACCTTTGATCTTCGGATGTTTGCACTCACGAGACTCCCAGTTACACAATAAATGTTACTTTTGTTCCATAAAGATTATTTTTATATCCAAAATACCTCCATTTGTTTGGCGCGTTATGTTCAGAAATCCACAGGCTCGAGCGGTCACGACCGAGTAGATGAAAATTCCAAATAGTATCCGTAAAGTTCGTAGAAACATGTCAAATGTTTTTTATAATCAATCCTCAGGTTGTTTTTACAATATATAATCGATAATATTTCAACCGGACTGTAGCTTCTTCAACAGGAGAGAAAGAGAAAATGTCTGCTCCAAGCTGTGGAGCATGCAAAACGTTGCTGGCACCCAGCCATCCAATGACGCGATGTGATCTTTCTCGCTAACTTTTTTAAAAAGCCTGAAACTATGTCTAAAGACTGTTCACAACATGTGGAAGCCATAGGAAAAGGAATCTAGTTGATATCCCTTTAAATGGAGCGAAGGCAGGCAATGGAACAGAGAGCTTTCAGGAAAAACAACACTTCTGGGTTGGATTTTCCTCAGGTTTACGCCTGCTATATCATTTCTGTTATACTCACAGACAATATTTTGACAGTTTTGGAAACGTTAGAGTGTTTTCTATCCTAATCTGAAAATTATATGCATATTCTAGATTCTGGGCCTGAGACATAGGCCGTTTCATTTGGGTACGTTTTTCATCCAAACATCAAAATACTGCCCCCTACACTCAACAGGTTAAGGGTTGATCCAACCGTTCTGTACTAACTTGCCAGCTACTTCCAGAAATCTAAGAGAGAGAGAACAGCTCACTGAACTAGGCTGGAGAACAGAACGAGTCAAACTTCCCCAAAGGCTAAAAAATGGCAAAAGTATGTTGGTTAAGCTGGAACACGTGAGCCCATAGCAAATGAATGGAATCAAACGTTCGCAGAGCCTGTTTTGTCTGGAGCGACGCTTAGAATTCCATTTTGCCTAAATGGCACCAAAAAATGTATTCCTTTTTATTTTACCACAACAATCTGTTCTTAAGACGAAACTGAAAAATAACAACTTGTGTAGAAAGTATATTTGGTGAAATATACCAGCATGCCTCTCCATAGGGAAACAAGGGGGGGAGCTCAGAGTTCCAAGGACAAAAGGTATTCTGGGGCTTGCTTTGCATGTATGAGGTCCTGGGCGGCGGTAATGGCGACAAGGTAATGGCGGACTAAACAAAGTTATGTAGCGCAATATTCAATATCGGCAAGTTAGAATAAAATATTGGCACTACACAATCTGGTGGGTGAATACCTTCAATCTGGATAATAACACAAAACAAATCTTAAGACTAGAGACATTTATTGACAAATATTACGAAAACAAGCAACACCCAAACATGACGGAGAGTAAGACAGGGGAACTGATTTTAAAACGAAAACGTGACTCTTCTACAGACACAGACGATTTAATATTTTCACCACCGGGAATGGTAAAGGTTGAAACCGATCTGTTAAAATCAATAAATGATCAACTGGATATATTTGAACTTGTCAGTAAGGATATAAAAGAGTTGAAGGCAAGCCTCGAGATGAGTGATGAAAAAGCTGCGACATTGGAGAAGGAAATGCACAAGGGACAGTCAATAAGATTGAAACCCAAGTGAATGAAATTAAAAAAGAGAACACCGTTCTGAGGGAAGCCTTACTAGACATACAAACTAGATCCATGACAGAGAATCTGGTACTTACAGGTATCCAGGAGAAAGAAGGGGAAGTTCTGTGGTTAGAGAGTTCCTCCTTACAGATCCCACGCGAAGCTATCGATAAAATCCAACTTGAACATATACACCTCATCGGACAGAGAGGCCAAAGGTATGACCGCCCAATCGTTGCTAAATGGGCTTCATTTAAAGATAAAATCATGGTTAAAAGCCTGAGTATAAGACTTGCTGGGACCAAAATTGGCATGAATGATCAGTTTCCAAAGGAAATTGCAGAATGGCGTAAAGTTCTGTATCCAATTTTCAAAGGAAATAGATTAAAAGGTTGATAAACTATATATTGATAACCAGTTGTTCAGAGACACAAAGACTACTCCATGGTTATTTAAAAAATTACAAAGTTCTCATAGATGAGGAAAATAATGAAACACAATTCTAGCCCGGTTATTGATTGTAACAATATAATTAAAATATAGCATTTCTATATATCTTCGCATATAACTAATTGGAACACATAAGCACTAATTCAACATAGTGAAGATAAAATCGAAGTAAACAGAAGGCACAGTATGTGTGGATAGTGTGATGTGTGTTTATTTTAATTTTATTTGTTATGTTTGGGAAAGTTGAGTGAGTGAGTAATAAAATGGTTGCATATCCCAGAACCAATGTATTGCTGTGAGCAGGGGTATGAGAGAGCTTTCAATGTTGTTCAGATGATGGATATACTTTTATCATGAATTATGCGTCTTATTTATTTATTGCCCTATCATGGTGGAACAGTTTTAAAATAAATTATACATTTAATTTATTTATTGTCCTATCATGGGAAACTACATTTTTTAAATAAATTATATCTAATTATTTATTTATGATCCTATTTTAATGGTACGGACCACGACCCCATACCCTAGACACCCACCTGAATGACCCACATACTAAGGAGAAGTATCTAACTGTTTTATGTGCCTGCTGTAAGCATTCTGTATGCGGTCAGAGACCAAGAGCAGCACTGCCCCCTCAAGATTGTGAGCCTGCTTGGCAGGGTTGGTCCTGCAAAGCCAAAGCCCCCTGAAGGGAGAGCATAATATACAAGGACATTCTAAAAGATGCTAATGAGAACCTTGACGACCTTGTACCTAGCCGGTGGGGATTCCAGTGGGGTGCCCCCACCTAGGCAGTGGCAGTGCTGGCAACACTAGCTGCAGTAACCCATGTGGAGGGGGTCACACTCGGACATTCAGAGAGGGGGTATATTATTGTGACTCTGGTGGCACAAAATCAAAAGTCTGACTGCATGGAGATGCTTGGGAATATGGTCAATACAGGTGACCGTATTGTGGGTGTTTCAGGGAAAAGGTGTACATTTGACCTCCACCATATAGGATGTGACAATGGTTAATAAAATCTCTCAATTTCTGCCCATTTTTTGCGCGGTCTTGCAGGCCTTCTCATGCAGCTGCAACTGTAAGTGCATTTGTAAATCAAGACCTGTCTTGAGTTGGGCTCTGGGATTGTGCAATTGTTGAGAATGTGAGCTTATGGTCATGTGGGGGGGAAAGGGTTGAGTGTGTGTGGGTGTATGTGTGTATCCCACAACTGTTGCGAAGGAGTAAAAGATGTTAGGGACAATAGAGGATGATCCACAGCTATACAGTGGGGCAAAAAAGTATTTAGTCAGCCACCAATTGTGCAAGTTCTCCCACTTAAAAAGATGAGAGGCCTGTAATTTTCATCTTAGGTACACTTCAACTATGACAGACAAAATGAGAAAAGAAATCCAGAAAATCAGATTGTAGGATTTTTAATGAATTTATTTGCAAATTATGGTGGAAAATAAGTATTTGGTCACCTACAAACAAGCAAGATTTCTGGCTCTCACAGACCTGTAACTTCTTCTTTAAGAGGCTCCTCTGTCCTCCACTCTCTCCACTCGCTACTCCACTCGCTACTGTATATAATACAAATTGAGGTGAAGGCGATGGAAATGCATTTGGCAGTTGATCTACTTCAATTCAATTCTGCTTTTTAATGGTACGTTTACAAACATAAAATAATTTGAAGTTGTGTCTCATTATGGTAAGTGATGAAATAAGTATAGCTAGTTACAATTGTAATGGCCTAGCAGATAATAAGAAAAGACGATCAGTATTTACCTGGCTAAAAGAGAAGGAATATAATATCTATTGTTCACAGGAAACCCATTCAACAATTTTAGAGGAAGTTTTGTGGAAAAGAACTGGGGGGGCGAAATATATTTCTCCCCTTGGCAAAGAAATTCAAAAGGGGTGATGGTTTTAATTAACAGTCATTTTGATCCAAATGTGCAAATTGTCCAAACAGATTTTATCAAGGTAGATGGATTATTTTAAAAATATTATTGTACAATAAACATATATCGCTTATTAACCTATACGGTCCGAATAATGATGATGCAAGCTTCTTTGAAAATATATATAAGAATTTATCAACTCTACAAGCAACACTAGACTCTATTATTATGGTGGGAGATTTTAATACGGTCTTAAATACCTCTATGGACCGGAAAGGAAATCACACTACAAACTATCCCCCTCAGACACTTAAGGAAATCATGAATATCATGGATATATTAGTGGATATATATACAGACCAGTATCCCTTCTTTCTTTTCTCTCCAAAACTCTTGAACGTGCCGTCCTTGGTCAGCTCTCCCGCTATCTCTCTCAGAATGACCTTCTTGATCCAAATCAATCAGGTTTCAAGACTAGTCATTCAACTGAGACTGCTCTTCTCTGTATCACGGAGGCGCTCTGCACCGCTAAAGCTAACTCTCTCTCCTCTGCTCTCATCCTTCTAGACCTATCGGCTGCCTTCGATACTGTGAACCATCAGATCCTCCTCTCCACCCTCTCCGAGTTGGGCATCTCCGGCGCGGCCCACGCTTGGATTGCGTCCTACCTGACAGGTCGCTCCTACCAGGTGGCGTGGCGAGAATCTGTCTCCTCACCACGCGCTCTCACCACTGGTGTCCCCAGGGCTCTGTTCTAGGCCCTCTCCTATTCTCGCTATACACCAAGTCACTTGGCTCTGTCATAACCTCACATGGTCTCTCCTATCATTGCTATGCAGACGACACACAATTAATCTTCTCCTTTCCCCCTTCTGATGACCAGGTGGCGAATCGCATCTCTGCATGTCTGGCAGACATATCAGTGTGGATGACGGATCACCACCTCAAGCTGAACTTCGGCAAGACGGAGCTGCTCTTCCTCCCGGGGAAGGACTGCCCGTTCCATGATCTCGCCATCACGGTTGACAATTCCATTGTGTCCTCCTCCCAGAGCGCTAAGAACCTTGGCGTGATCCTGGACAACACCCTGTCGTTCTCAACTAACATCAAGGCGGTGGCCCGTTCCTGTAGGTTCATTCTCTACAACATCCGCAGAGTACGACCCTGCCTCACACAGGAAGCGGCGCAGGTCCTAATCCAGGCACTTGTCATCTCCCATCTGGATTACTGTAACTCGCTGTTGGCTGGGCTCCCTGCCTGTGCCATTAAACCCCTACAACTCATCCAGAACGCCGCAGCCCGTCTAGTGTTCAACCTTCCCAAGTTCTCTCACGTCACCCCGCTCCTCCGCTCTCTCCACTGGCTTCCAGTTTAAGCTCGCATCCGCTACAAGACCATGGTGCTTGCCTACGGAGCTGTGAGGGGAACGGCACCTCAGTACCTCCAGGCTCTGATCAGGCCCTACACCCAAATAAGGGCACTGCGTTCATCCACCTCTGGCCTGCTCGCCTCCCTACCACTGAGGAAGTAAAGTTCCCGCTCAGCCCAGTCAAAACTGTTCGCTGCTCTGGCTCCCCAATGGTGGAACAAACTCCCTCACGACGCCAGGACAGCGGAGTCAATCACCACCTTCCGGAGACACCTGAAACCCCACCTCTTTAAGGAATACCTAGGATAGGATAAAGTAATCCTTCTCACCCCCCCCCCCTTAAAATATTTAGATGCACTATTGTAAAGTGGCTGTTCCACTGGATGTCATAAGGTGAATGCACCAATTTGTAAGTCGCTCTGGATAAGAGCGTCTGCTAAATGACTTAAATGTAAATGTATATATGGAGACTTAAATACCCTGACCTAGTGAGATATACATGGCGGAGGCTTAATCAAGCTAGTCGCCTTGACGACTTTCTTGTGCCATTTTCTCTGGCACCAAAAGTTTAAAAAGTGTTGATATGGGACTGAATGCGGTCAGATCATCACATAATTGGCATATATATTACTCTTACATAATTTCCACATGGGTGAGAATATTGGAAATTTCATCAGTCTACTAGATAATAAATTGTTTAGAACTAGGACGGAATAATTTATAACAGACTTTTTCAGACATAACTAAGGTACATCAGATCCCCTTACTCTATGGGACACTTTTAAGTGTGGCTTTAGAGGCCATACAAGTCAGTACTCATCTATAAAACAAAAACTATTTAAATCAAAACAGTCCACATTAACAAAGGAAATTGAAGGACTAACAGTACAGTTAGATAGCAATAAAAACCGTACCATAGAGGCACAGAATAAGTTATAGGAAAAACAAAAAGAAATGGAGGAACTTATTCAAGAAATATCCAGTGTAATATATTATAAAAATAAAGCAAACTGGATGGAATATGGGGAAAAATGCACTAAATTATTTTTCAATCTTCAATATAGAAATGCTACCAATTTTTTTTATTATAACTTGTTACAAATCATGGAGTCACACATGATTCACCAAATTATATTTTGAAAGAGGAAGTTGTCACGCCCTGACCTTAGAGAGCCTTTTTATGTCTCTATTTGGTTTGGTCAGGGTGTGATTTGGGTGGGCATTCTATTTTCTGTTTTCAATGTTTTTGTATTTCTATGTTTTGGCCGGGTATGGTTCTCAATCAAGGACAGCTGTCGTTGTCTCTGATTGGGAATCATACTTAGGCAGCCTTTTTCCCTTCTGTCATTGTGGGAAGTTGTCTTTGTTAGGGGTACTATAGCACTTGTAAGCGTCACGGACGTTTTTGTTATTTCTTGTTTTTGTTGGCGTCATTACAAATAAAGATATGTACGCTCACCACTCTGCACCTTGGTCTTCCTTGAACGACGGCCGTGACAGAAGTAAAGTACTTTAAGAATATGTTTTCATTTCAGGTTCCTCCATCTCCACTAACTGAAACTAATTGTATGGATGTTTTCCCCTAATAATAATGTAAAATTAACATCTGCACAGAAAGACTCATGTGAAGGCCAAATTATAGAGGAGGAACTGCTTGATGCAGGGCTGGATGGCATACCAGTGGAAGTATACAAAACATTTTTTGATATACTCAAAGGACCATTATTAGCATGTTTTAACCACTCCTATATAAATGTAGATTATCAGACATGCAACAAGAAGTTCTGATATCATTATTACTGAAACAGGACCCAAGTGGTATATATAATGATCCAGTCCATTTAAAAAATTGGAGGCATCTTAAACTTCAGTGTTGTGGTGCAAAAAGTCTAGCTAACTGCTTGGTGAATAGAATTAAATGGGTATTGACAGATATTATTCATCCTAATCAGACAGGTTTTTTTACAGGGCCGATACATTGGAGATAATATAAGACAAGTACTGGAAACAATATAATACTATGAAATATCGGGGACACCAGGCCTGGTTTTCATAGCTAAATTTTGAAAAGGCTTTTGATAAAGTACGACTGGAGTTTATATGTAAATGCCTAGAATATTTCAATTTTGGGGAATCTCTTATAAAATGGATTAAGGTTATGTATAGTAACCCTAGGTGTAAAATAGTAAATAATGGCTACATCTCAGGTTTTAGGCTATCTAGTGGACAACCTTGTTTTACTCCTCTATCGGCATATCTATTTATTATTGCCATCGAAATGTTAGCTGTTAAAATTAGATCAAACAATAATATTAAGGGATTAGAAGTCGGTGGCTTAAAAACTAAGGTGTCATTGTACACTGATGATTCATGTTTTCTTTTAAAACCACAATTAGAGT